>NC_091434.1:97893435-97935722 GCF_964237555.1 Oryctolagus cuniculus | reverse complement strand
GCAAGAGAATATACAACACATGACTGTGCCTAATGGAGTCCCCTGCAAAATAAGCCAAACAAGCAAACATGCTTTTGTCTATGTGTGAACTCGCTGTGTGAGCAAAGTACTGTGCATGTTCTGCACAAAGATATGAATTCTTGCTTCATTCTTCAGCCTGTGCTGTATCTGATTTTCCTCACTTCACTGGGCACCCAGCAGTCCAGTTACACTACACTTGCACTTTACAATTTGTCTCTAAGAGATTCCCCAAATCACAAAAACATCTTGTCTGCTGTCCAATGTGCTCCCCATATGCAGAAAAGATGGTTTGAAAAATTGGGTTGTGCTTGGAGCCCTGTGGCCTGGCCCACCGCTGCCATCGTGCAGGAGTGGTTTTCAAGATAAATGGGCTGCATGTTAACCAGTTTTGACATGCTGTACAAAGGCAGGCACCTTTGGTCCCATGACACAGCCAAACAGAAAACACACAAGCAAGCCTGGCAAACATGTCCGACATGAATAAAAGCACAACAATTTGTCACATAGTTGTTACAAAATTGTGAGCAGCTTTAGGGCTTGCCATGGGATGGCAGAGATAAGGCAGTGCGGAGAATTCCAAAGTTTGAGCATTGGTGAAACTCAGGGCAGCAGAAGAGTTAATTCAGAGAAAGGGGGAAACAGTCATTGCAAAGGGATTATTTTCATTTGCTTCCTCCTAAGGCTCAAGAAAGGCCTTAATGTCATGAATTAAATCAGCAAGGCCAGTGTTCCGGGGTTTACTAAATTCCACTGTTTTGAAGAGCTGTCTGTTAACCATCTCTTTCCAAACTCCCAAAGATGGGACACACTCTAGGATCTGCAGCCTGAGGAGCAACAATCATTTTTCAGTTTCTTTTTCAAACTGACTTAGAGACGAATGAAAGGAAGAATTTTAAGGACGCAAAATCCCGATCCCCACTACTCACCCCCAAATAGGAAATCACGCTGCCTCCCCTTTCCTCTTTTTCAAATGCTGGATTTCCTTTCCCGGGTGTCCTTCAAGTCAGAGATCACTGTGCCTGTCATTCTGTAATTCCAAGACTGCAGTCACAGTTAACCTTGGACTTTCTTCCTAACTCTGGGCTGATGCCCTTACTAAGCCTTAACTGGTCATCTGCAAAGAGAGATTAATAAATAGTACCTATGTGATGGAATTACTGGCAGGGCTGCACTGGGTGAAAGAGGCAAAATTCTTAGCATAGGTCCCAGCGCATAGTAAGTACTCCATAAACGTTAGCCAATATTATCTCAAGTATGGTTGCCAGACGCATGTCACTGGAGCTCAAATACGATTATGTCACTATTCTTTTAAGAAACAGTTCACAAGCTCACCATCACCTATCTGCTGGAGAGGAGCCAGAGGAGCATGCTAGGAGATGTGCTGCTCCCCACCCACTGTGCAGACTCATCCCTTTGCGCGTGCTCTGTGATCTGGACCCCAGGTTTGCTGACAGTGCCTGACCTGTCCCCCCACCCTTCCCCTCTTCCAGTGTTTGCACCTGCCACGGGCCTTCCTCGCAGCACTGGCAAAATTCCCCTCAAAAGCCACCTCCTCCAGGAAGTCTCCCCTCACCAGCTGCTCTCAGATCCAGCTGCCCCATCCTTTGCACGCTCTCCTCACTGTGTCCAAACATCCTTTACAGAACTCATCACATTTTCATCCTCTCTCAAGGACCCGCGTTTTCCTAGGAGACAGCGCGCCTCTCGGGAAGTCAGACTCTAGCATCTGTTTTTTTTTTTTTTTTTTTTTCAATCAGCAGCTTCAAGCACAGTGTCTACACATAGTAGGTGCACGAGGAATACTGAGTGAATGAACACTGCATTTGTTCTGCCAAAATACTGAAAGCCTAAAAAAGACCTGGTAGCATACTTTTCTGTTATTTCTGCAATAAGACAAAGTTTCTTTCTCACAATACAAAGCTCAGATCACCTTCAGGAAGGAAGGTAGAATCCCTAAGTAGAGGGAAAAAAAAAAAAAAACACACTTAGCTTTTGAACAAGATACCAGCTTGAAGAAGTGCTGCTTCCAGTAAGAGCAGAATGAATCCTGTAAGCTTGTATGGAAAACTTTGAAAAGAGGACTAACAACAAACAGCTCGAGTGTTGCAATGGCCTTGTAGACCAGGCCTTTGTTCTAAGAAGGCTGATGATGCTGTAAGATCATGAAGAAGCTGTTGGCAGAGGGAGCTAGCCTTAAAGACACCGTCATTCAGCACACACATAACAGGGGAGGAAACTCGCAGGTAAGTAATTCCACACGGCCCTGCTATCTTACAAGGGAATACTAACCAAGCCTGAAGAGGGAAGGTAAACTATGGCTGCGAGGTTTTCAAGGGGTAGTGAGGGCCTGGAGCTCTACTGCCATCTGTGATTCTCTAACCTTTGTGACCCCTCGTAAACTCAGAACCAGTGCAGCCCGGAGCGCGTCATAGTACCTCCCGAGCCCTCCACTCTCTTGAAATCTGAGCCAAGCCCCATGTGGCTGCAGATCTTCTGTTCACAGGTCCTGAAGGGAATCCAGGAAGCCATTCTTTGCCGAAGTCTCACCCTGCCCTCCCTGGAGGAGAACTGACTGTAGGAGATGAAATTGTCCTCATCACAGACAGTGGGCGGCAGGAGCTGGCGAAAGGAGACGGATGGTGGAGTTCACTGGTGACCTTTCAGTTCTCTCTATTTGTAGGGCTCATTCTATTTCTACTTGTAATATTCAATGAAAAACAGATTTAAATCAGGGAGAAATGACTGCGAGCCCCTCAGAACAACCAGCTGAGTTGTCACTTCTAAACTGTACAGTTCATCTGCATCCTAGGGATACGGACTGTTCCCTAGCTTTCATCTCTTTCCCCAAACTGTTACCCAGGCAGTATCTGCAGAGTGAGGTAACTGGTGATCAGACTGAACCGCACAGTTAAGGAAAACTATTCTTAGGAAGAACTTTACGCGTGGAGACCATTTCTGAAGGCCAAACACAGAAGAGGATACTTAAGCCCCACAAAGTCTCTTAACTCCAGAGGTATCCACCCAGATAGACACTCAATCCCCATATTCTTGACTCATTACTGAAATATTTTAAATTTATATTTCCCAGAGGGCCAGGATAAGTACACAAAAGTTAAAATTTAGGGGCTGTTGGCGTGGTGTAATGGGTAAGGCCACCACCTGTGACACCGGCATCCTACACGGGCGCCTGCTCGAGTCCCAGCTGCTCCACTTCCCATCCTGCTCCCTGCTAAGGGCCTGGGAAAAGCAATAGAGGGTGGCCCAAGTGTTTGGGACCCTACCATCCAAATGGGAGACCCGGATGAAGCTCCTGGCTCCTGGCTTCGGCCTGGGGACTGAACAGCAGGTGGAAGATCTCTCTCTCTCTCTGTGTCTTCCACTCTCTAACTCTTTGAATTCAATAAATAAATTTAAAAAAAGTTAAATTTCTTTCATTAAAAGAAAGCTTGGTGTTTCTGATTTTAACAGTAGAAATATAAATCACTTTTAAGCAGTATCTAAACTGTAAATCTACTTATTTGCCAACAGGATGCTTGAAATCTATTACGTTGATGGCATTTCTTGTTAGAAAGTTGCATCCTGGATGAAACGAGAGATGACATTACTAAGCAGAGTTCGTTGCTGGGAAAAAAAAGTTTCTAGTAATAACTTAATAAACTGGTTTCGGAAGTCTATAAGTGGAATCATAAAGACAAAAATTCTAAGAAAAATATATCAGTCTTCTTGTAATTTTCTCTCTTCCTTAAACTCTAAACATTAAAACTCAAGTACGTACTGGGTTGGTTAACAGTCTTTTTGTACCACCTGCACTGTGAAAAGATTTGCCTCCACGTCTCTATCTTGCTCACGGCAGCGGAGTGGTTTGCAGCAAACCAAACCCACACTGACTTCAGGTATACAATTTTGAAAATTGATGGATAACGATTTTAGGCTTGTAATTTGGGTGAGGTTTCTTCATCGAGGCCTAAAATATGTGCGGCTTAGAAAGTGGAGAACTGATGGGCTGGGCCTTTTATGGCAGCATTTGTTCAGCATTTGGTACAAATGGGAGAAAAGAGATACGGAATGCATGGATTGATTTTCAAATTACCTCAATATTTTGAAAACATTTTCACCTGCATGCTGAGAATGCTAAGAATGGCAAGGAAGGCAATTGTGCATTTGCACAGCCTCCACTGCATTCATTTATAAATTACCTCATCACTGACTGAAATTAACACTGATTCTTACAGGCAATTTCTCAATTTCCAATGCTAATTACATTTTTTTTACTTTTAAATTCTGTACCACCTGTTTTGGGCAAGACATCTTAGGCAGCGCGACCGCATTTAATCACAATTTTAATTAACCGCCCTGTAGATGTGAAAAAGAAGCAATTATAATGTAGATGAATGATGATTTTTCTGCATTAAATTGTTTTGTTTCCCTGGTATGTTGATTGTAACACAGCACACAAATACAGTAACTGTACAATTTTTTTCTAT
This sequence comes from Oryctolagus cuniculus, assembly GCF_964237555.1. Taxonomy (NCBI): domain Eukaryota; kingdom Metazoa; phylum Chordata; class Mammalia; order Lagomorpha; family Leporidae; genus Oryctolagus; species Oryctolagus cuniculus. The sequence continues at coordinate 97,931,217 of NC_091434.1, read as the reverse complement.
TGTAATTTAGTAATTGTTTTTGGAAAACCAGTTTGGGAATGAGTGACTTCATCTGTTTACAAATTGATTGATACTGTTCACTCCCTGATTGCTGCGGCGTATATTTTGGTATTGCACAGCCTAGCATAAAATATAATTAGAGATGCGCAGGCTTTGCAGCACCATTTTGGAATCTGAAAATCAACTGTAACTGAAGTATGTTTTCCTTGAGCATACTAGTATCAGTTGGGGCTGATGAAATGATAATCAAAACAATGGGCTTTCCAATTCCACCACCAGTAGCAACCCTTGGTTTCAATCTGATAGTCTAATATGGTAAGTTTATGAATTACTCTGCACTAGGCCTGGGAGCTGGGGGCTGGCAAGTCTGAAGCTTGCACAACTCACGCAGATCTGTATCACAAGAAGCATACAAGTGAGGTAAGGAAACAATGATGAAAAATAAAGAGTTGCTGCTTTGGAAATGGAAGGATTGTTCCTGACACCCGGGCACAATGCACTGGTGTGCTGTAGCGTTGGCCTATCTCATCTCTACACTATGATACAATAAGATCACATTCATGCTCCTGGCTTGCAGATACAGATCATTAAAGCTGTACCTCATTGCAGATAAATTCAAAGATCTTATTTGTGTGAAGCAGAGCTTGCTCCTCACCCAGCTAGGAATAGGATGAGGGAAAAGAGACAGCCATCAATATCTGGTTATGAAACTGGATGCTAACTTCTAGCTAGGCAATCCAGGCTGACTATTCGCACATGAGTTAGAAATCCCTTCAGGAATGTACCAGACCAACAAAACACCCACTCCCAATCTCAGGGACATCCTCAATTAATGCACTCCATTGGTATCACAGGGCTGGCGTCTGCCTCCAATCATCCAATCAATGGTTCTGAAATGTGCTCATTTGGAGGGGTCCTGGGCTAGGCCATTTCTGCCAGCCTGGAAAAAAGGGGAAAAAGCCATGTGAGCGACCATGGATGCTCAAAGGGAATGGTTTGCCAGATCTCCTCATCTTCTGCTTTGCTTCTTTTCACACTCCAATTCGTAGAAGATCCTAGACTAGGACAGTTCATTAAAAGGTGAGAAGTCACGTGGGTCTTAGCTGTGCGTTTGTTACAGAACATTGCTGGGATTATGGCTTCATTTAGAGCAACCTAAAGACAGAATGTTATGAGTTGGCAGGACTAAGCAGAGAGTGTAGAGCAGGACTATTTGGATCAACCTCTGTTTGTCTGTCTCATTTATAAATGGCTTCTAACAAAGTATTAATAGGAAACGCCAAACTGATGCCAAAAGCCAGTTCGTATATTAAGTAAAAAATCTGTCCCATTAATGTATTAAAAGCTCTATTCTTTTGCCAGGTTGGAGATCACATGTCTAAATCATGTTCATACCTATGGGATAGGACATAGAAAGTTCCAATGAAACTCAGAGACCAGGCCTCAGAGGGTCTTGCAGTCTATGCTGCTAGCAGATGGAAGTCTTTCCCAAGTATGCTGTTATACAAAAAAGAACAAGAAAACCTGATTCTTGCCCAGTCACCCCTAGTTGTATCACCCTTTCTGGCTGTGAGAATTATTTGGTATAAATGAACATGAGTAAATTACTACTGAAAAAAAAAAAAAAGAGGCGGGCAATTCATTTCAGTTAGTTAAACTGTCATTGCTAGAAAGTGTGCTCAGGTCAGGTGGAAATGTGTATGTGTTTTACCCTGGAGATTCAATTTCAGATTTTCAGTGCAGCCTCACTGGTTATTAGCAGCAATACTTTCATGCTGCTGAATATTTTTCTCTCCTTTGTCACTTTCCACACCTTATTCATAACAGCTCTCAAGAAAGATGCTATTTTATGAATGGAGGTAAAAATAACCTCGAATATCTCAAATTATAGCCTCTTTACATAATGAAAAGGGAGTGTTCTGGCAATAGACTTAAATTTTTTTTTTCATAAAGTTATTCCAGCAATAAGGGTTGTTTGGAAGTTTCTAAAAGTGGTAACATCTGTGCTCCTGCTGGGAGATGCCAGCCCACGAGCCTTTCTACAATCACAGCCGTTTGTCTTTGAGAGAAAAGAAAGTACCTGATCCCAGGCCTTAGCCAAGTCTTAGCTCCCGTATCTTCACACTCTGACCCACTGCGCGTTCCTTCGAGCAGAGAGCTGCTTCCCATGGCTACCTCCTCAATATAAACTTGCTAACTAATCTCTTAGCAAACATTTGAAGCAAACCTGAAGAGAGGAAAAAGAGGCAGAGGGGGAAACAAAAAAACCCAGCACAGATAAAGCCCAAGACACATTCAATGGGACACTGGAATCTAAATTTAGTACCAAACTTAAGATTTCTTTTGAAGAGTTGGCTGTTGTCTGAGGAACAGGATTTCTGTAACAATTATTTTATTTTTAAGTCTCAATCCTAATTCTTCTGCTATCTGTTAAGTAGGACTCGCTTTCACATAAACTCCCTTGATTTTTTTTTTCTCTTGCTGGTGGCAATGTGCCTGATCTTACAGGTACTTGTAAAAGGCTTGCTTTTATTACTGAACATCTTTCTTAAAATATCTTTTTAAAAGTGCACCCTGACTGTGCTCTGCTACACACAAGGTAACTCTTCCTCAGGAATTTATGTGAAAATCCACTGTTGGAAATAAATAATGACTTTCAAGCAATGATCAAAGAAAAATAAATCTTTTACCCTAATAAGACTTTTAAGACTGGAATCCCATTTTTAAATGGATAACAGCTCAGAGGCTACTGGCAATCTGTTTATTTCCAAAGCTGTGTTTTAATGTTGGCTACACAGAACCTGGACAAGCAAATGGACCCTCGGGTCTTCAGAGTTAAAGCTTTTAAAATAAAGTTGGTATGTAGTATTTGAAAACATATTGTTCGGAATTTAAGTTTTAATATCTAGGAATAAACAGAGCATTAAATCAAGCAAAACTGTGACAAGGCCAATATGCACATGGACGATGCCAGCAAGGCATCTTCAGCCCTTTGTTCACAGCTTAACAAAACTGTGCCGTCACACCACTTTAGTTGAACAGTGCCTGTCGAATGGGCATCAGCAGATCAGCCAACGCCTGTCATACGCAGAGCTGCAAGACGGTTTGAAAGCAAGAGCTTATTCGACCCCCGAGTCTACTTGGAAAGTGAGGAGGATTTTCAATCATCTAGTAAACACACCCCTTCCCTCCTCCCCAAAGTTAGAAGAGAGGGAGAAAGAAGGGAAAAAAAAAAAAAAGATTTTTTTTTTTAAGACATAAAGGAGAAAAAATGTACTCGGGCAAAGGAAGCCTTTTCATATTTGTTTTCATTGTGAAAGCAATTTTGAAAGTTTTGCAATCAGAATTTTTCTTAAAGTCACACTGCTGGTAGTAAAATAAAAGTCGACTGTCGTCACTATTTTAAGATTTTTGCCACGGTTTTTGGCCTTTACACAACCAAATAAACGTTCTGACGTTATCAAGATAGAAGGGCATTATTTGACAAGAAGAACTTGGAACCCCACATTATCAAGATAATTCTGCTGCGTGACTGTTTCTGTAGACCAAAAAAATGCACTCACTTTCGAATGCATAGTCTCCTGCCCTCTGGTCTCTGTGAATAATCTGCTTCAGAAGGGAAGCCCCGAGAAAACCAACCTGGAGGTAACAATCAGGGAAGAAAAAACCAACCAAACAAACAAAAAACACAAGCCGCCTTATTTTCCTCCCGTAACACTGATCACGAGATTTGGCTTTCGCGTCCCAGCGAGTGCTGGGGAGGCGCCTCAGAACTTTGCTGCAGTTTCTGCAGTGCGCCCACTCCTCTTTAGGCATCCAATCAGACGGAGGGAGCCAGAACCCCGGAGCCGGCTGGGGAGCCCTAGTGGTAAGAATCAGCGGAAGGTGTGTGCATCTCGACCTCTCGAGCTCCTGAAGGATGCGGTGCTGCTGAGGTGCCGCCACGAGGAGCCGAGATCTCCCGAACGCTGAAGTTGAAAAGCTCTCGCTCTCCCCTCCCCTCCCCCTGTCTTTCACTCGGCGGCTGTCAGTTTGCTGCCTGTACTCTGGCTGTCTCTTTTCCAGTCTCTACCCTGTGAGTTTCTGGCCTGCCAATTTCAACTTGAAGCTTGACTGGGCTGATTTGATGCAAATACCTCCAGGGAAAACCCTGAAACTGATGAACAGTTATGTCAAGTCGATTTTGCACCATCGGGAAAAGGTAACCTCTGCGAGAAAAAAAACAGCAAGGTTAAAGAGACAAGGGCTTTTCACGTGTAATACCTCTGCTGCACATCCCGTTCACTGTTTACCATCCCTCAGAAATTGTAACTGTCAGAATTAGTCCTAATTGCAGATGCGAAAGCTGCCATTATAATAAAAACAGAGGCAGTGCAGGCATTAAATGTAGCAGCCTAATTTGTGAGACTACAGAAAAGGTAGAGTAAATGAATATTTCATTACTTTAATTACCAGGGACTACTCTTTTCTTGCTGTCTTATGATAAGTGTTGCTGTAACTAGCAACAGCAAACATCCACTAAAACATAAAGTGCAATAATCGTGCTGCTGTCAGGATCACCACTTTAAAATATGAGCAGGGAAAAAATATAATGGTTTATCTATTTCTTACAGATTGCAGAAGTAAAAGATGGAAATTCATTTAATGTCAGGGGGAAGAGAAAAAAACCGCACACACAAAAGGCCCCAGTAAACAGGTTTCAGGCAAAGAATAATGGCTCCAAGAGAGAGGAGAAAAAATATCAGTTGACTATATATTTGAAATGTGAGCCCTAAAAGAAGGCTGGAAAGTGGAAAGTCGGAGGTAATAGTGTTCAGATTTTTTTGAGGCAAAATTTTGTTTTGTGTTGCACAATGCAATTGCCTGAACACTAGAAAATAAAACTCAAGTGACTAGGGGAAAGACAAGGCAAGCAAGTGGTTTTCCAATGATTAAGCAAAGGTGGAAAAAGTTCAAGTTGGCAAAAGTTTAGACGCTCAGTCCAGCTCCATTTAAAAGGACTAGATAAAGCCTGCCAGGGAAAGGACTTTGCCTGCACTTTCGGAGGTCTGATTCATGATTTGGGGAGGATCAATCATAGACGCGCTGTGGACACCTGGAAAAAGCCTAGTGGGCACCTCTCTGTAAATGTCCATTTCAGGAGAAGGGGCCAAGGCGGGTGGGAGGTGGCTGCACCGTGGGAAGTGGGAGGTGGGCCCGGGAGTGGAGGGGGGGTGTGGTTGAGGAGGCTGCTGAGACTGGTTGAAGCCAGCCTGTCTCTGCATTTATCACTCTGTCCCAGAGGAGGTGTTTGTTCAACATAGCAGTTTGACAGCACAAAAACACTGCGGCCAGAAGCCCTATCAAAGAACCTACTGACACGTATCATTTGTGGTCTTGGTTTCACAGGGCAAGGCTACCTCACACTTTATCTGCCCGAGTATAAAACTCCACACATTTCTGAGTGTTCTGCAGAGTTTTAAATCCCTCACCTCATTTTTTTTTCTTTCATTTAAATATTGTAAACACTACCTTCAAATGCCATCTTTATTCACTACTCCAGAATGCTGTTTTAAAACTATAATAATTTGCAATCGACGTAGGATAAGCTGTGTTAAGGTTGGGAATACTGAAGGAAAATGGAGGAAAACAGTTTAAAAGCACAAAGGTAGTAATTTATCCTAAATAACACACTTAAATCTTAGATTAATAGCTGCAAGGAAGTTTCATTAGGAGTCATGTGGCACGGGGAACACTTTTCCCCCTTACAATAAATCCTACTGAACAAGACTCTACAACAGTTCTTCACCTCTACTATTTTTGCTTAAATGTATTTCATTCACAAGTTGTACGATTGCAGTGACTGCTAAAAAGGAAAAATCCTGAAGTTCGGATCCTATGGGTGCAGTTGTGTTTGTGTGCATATGGCAATGTGTGCGCATAGGCTGGGTTTACTTTTCAAATTCCCATTGGCAGAGCACAGGTGATGGGACATCTTTTGAGGACAACCATTTTGCTTAGAGATATTTCCCCTCTTAATGGGTCTATTTATTATGGAAACACAGCTTACTGAGTTCTTTATATATATAAACCTCACCTCTTAAAACTGAGAAGTGTCATGATGTGAAACACTTCCATTAATGTGCTTCTTTCTAAAATAGAAACTGAGGTACTTCCAAGAATAGGCAAATTGCAAAGTTTCTTTAATTACAGTTACTCGGATATACAAGACACTAGAAATACAATTTAAGGAAACAGTGAAAGCTCTGCACTGCATTTATGGATCACCTGGGCGCTTAATTCCTTGAAATCTGCCATCCATTTAGGAGAGAGAAGGGAAAAAAACTCAGATCTTACATAGCATGATATTCTAATCTGCTGATTAAATAATAATTGATGACTTCTTATTTTGTGAAGATGGTGGGTATCACCTTGTCAGGAATACCTTTCTTTTCTAGAGTTGATACTATATAAAGAAATGTGAAACAGAAGATAAAGAACAAAAATCACTATATTGCCATATGAAGAATGTGACTATTGAAACAGGAATTCATTAGAGCTCTTTATGGAGAATAAGTTTTGCCATTTTGTCATGGAATATTATTCGTGACAAGTACCTCCTGTCCCCAAAAAGAATGTGATCATTTACCTCTATTACCTGAAATTATTTTAAAATGTTTCCTCCTTATCATGAAGAATTGAAAATACACCTTCGAATATTCACTCTTGTGATAAGTTGGCTAAACTCACCAATTCTGTGTTTAGCATTTGAAAGAATATCTTCATTGAAGTGGGATTTAAAATTTTAACATCAAAATATTCAAGTTCAGAATTAGACCTGTTCTAGTTTATAGTAGAGTGCATGTGGGTTTAAGTTGAAATAACACAGAGCAACCAAGAAAAAATGAACAACTTTCAAAAATGGATTACATATAAGGGAGTGCAACATTTAATGCCACAGGTTAAGGGACAAGTTATATGGAGTCTTCATTCTATAGTTCAGCTTACAAGAAAGCAAGGTGAGTTATCTACTCCAACGGCTCTGCACTGTCTTCTAACAACTGCTTCAAATCTCAGCCCCTCAACTCAGCTCAGTCAGAGCACCACATTTGCGAATCATCGTGAATCCTTATGGTGACCACATTCCTCAACAGAAAAATGAAAGCAAAGTTTGCGCAGATCCTTCTCGAATCTTTGCTCCCCTATGCCCTTTATGTGTCCATGCTGTGTGCTCTTGGAAAGTCCGGTTCTGAGAAGCCCATGTTCATTCCTAACCAAGACTGCAGGGCCCGCTGTAAATGTGCACGTCTTTATCAGCTCTCACACTGGCTCGGGTCTCTCACACACACACAATATCTGATGAGACACTGATCATCTTCCTTCTCCTTTCTCTTTGCAGCTCCTGTAACTTTCCTGTCAGAGCCTGAAAAAATATGCACAGTGACTGTTGCTGAGGGGAGACAAAGTTTAACTTCTGGGTTGGCAATCGGAGAATAATTCATGAGCAGATTTCTAGCAAATGATATGATTTGCTAAATTTTGGTCTTTGATTTATATTTATGTACTCCTGCTACTGCTAAGGTTTTGCCAACCTCAATTAGATCATGAATGAGATCATTTTAATTCAGCCCCCAAACTGTGACCTGACCATGGTCTGAAAGTGTTCAAAAAGTAATTTTAAGCCTCTCTTTGATTTGAGAAGGAATACTGCATGCTTGGTCGTTCATACAAATAACATAAAACTTAATTATTGGATGATCTGGCAGAGGACTTTCTTGCCAAACAAGAGTCAATGCCAGCTACTGTGATACTGGCACTGCCCGGGGGCCCCGAGCCCATAGCCCCCTTGTATACAGGCATTTGTTCATTGTGTCTTGGGGCAAGATGCTTTCAAATGGGATCCACGGATCTGGGAGGCAGGGTGCAATGCGAAGGGTGCACCATATTTATAACTCCAGTTAAAAAATGCTGTCTCACCTAGAAGGGAAGTAGATGTGCACTGTCAAATCACCAGGAGGCTGTGACAAAGGGAGCTTGCAGCCTGACACACGGGGTAACAACATAGCAAACACCTTTAATTCTGTCATGTCTCATACCCTTTACTTTCTCACACATTTATGGCTGCTTGAACGTTGACACCTACACTCTTTTTTCGAAACTAAATAAGGCAATCTTATTTCAGCCCAAATGCAACACCTGTAAAGTTATTCTCGTGCCCAGCAAAAAATAACCCATTAACTCCTTCCTCATAAATGCCTCTCTGCTTGCTTTGGAAAGTCTCAAGTTGGTAACAGCCAGCCAGAGGCCCTGACTGTGGGGGTTCACATGACCTCCCAGGCTCTAACAGATAGGCAATGCTTCCCCCTCGAAAAGATGCGCAGGCTGAGATAATGTCACTGTTCAAACTGGCCTCTTGCAGCTTTGCAAGTTGAGGCCCTTTCTTCATCACAAACTTCTGGCTGTCTCTTCTAGTAAAGAGAGAGGCCCCAGCTGCTCCACTCCCTCTAGCTACCGTAGTCTAATATTTTAAAAGCTAGAAATGAAAATAGCTTTTCTAAAGATATTTCCTGGAATTTTTAATGTGCTGCCTTGATTCCTTTTCTCTATCTTTTTTTTTCCTTGCCAATTATAAACCACCATTTGGAGGGCTTATGAGCAATGTAAGTCCACCTCATCTAATTAAACCACATTGTTTTAAAAGCTTGAACAGTTTTCATGTCTACAAGACTTGTCTGAATAATAAACTGCGAGAGCCAGAATTCTGAGTGTGTTTAGAGGGCCAGCATTTTATCTGCTGGGCACAAGGGGACAGGCACTCAAAGAGTTAAAGAGTGTTCCCGCATTGCTGGGTAGGTTAATATCACAGCTGCCTGGTAAAGCATTATCCCGGTACCTCACTTAACAAAAGCCTCCTTTTGCAAACAGACTCCCACTTTCCCCCCAAGTGTCCAAAGGTGTTTACTGAAGTAAATCTGCCTAAATCCTTCATTGCTTGGGTCATGGGGGTGGATAGGAGGGGTGGAAGGTGTAGGGATAATCTCTTTTTGTAAATTCTGTAAATCTTCTGGGAAAAAGAAAAAAAATGCAGGAATCTGTGTCACATGTTCACATACAACTTCTAATATCGCCGTTAGTTTTGCTCTGATAAGTGAACTGTGCCACCAGGGCTATTGGAGGCCTCCCACCCCCACCCCAGCTGAAGTAATTCACTCTGCTGTTTAAAGAGATTGTCCTTACAGAGTTGTGTGTGTGCATGTGCACACGCGTGCATGTGCGTGTGCAATGTATGCTTAATCTAATTATTGAAGAAAAACTGTTGGTATCTTCAGCGTGGTTTCAGAAAGGAAAAAAAAAAGGCAAGACAGTTTAGAAGCAAGATAATGCAGCTGAAAAGTTGTCACGAGAGGTTTTTGCTCTAGCTATGATCTCACTCCAGTACCATTAACTGCATGTTACTTTTGCATGTTGAAAATGGAGGCAAATAACGCAGTACAACCTGACAGGTCCGCCTTCGAGGGTTTCAGCCGTTCCCAGTAAGGAGCCCTTTAGGCACAAACTTTCTCAAGAGAATATGAATACCACCAGCCCCTCCCTACAAATCTGAAAGCATCCAGTTTGAGATACAAAAAGGCTGTCATCTCACAAATGTTAAACATACTAAAAAAATCTGAAAAAAAAGTATGGAGAAGGTGTGAAAAACGTGGCACTTTGCAGCCCTCAAAGCTTTTTAAAATAGAACAACTTTTCCCCCTAAAATTCTTTTCAGAGGATTTTTTTTTCCCTTCTTGGCTCATTTGAGAGTTTCTTTCTTGGCGTTTTTCCCCTTTCATTTGAAAATATGAATTATCATAAAAAGTCATGGGGGAAGAGGGGAAAGTCTTTTCCAGCTTTCCTGAGGATTGATCCGTGTGTTGGGGCTGGGCAGGGAGGGAAGGGCGGGGGGGCGGCGGGGGGGGGGGGGAGAGGGCGGGCTCTGGCCTGTGCCTCCCTCCTACCTCTCAGGGCCCTCGCCTCCCTGCTCTGCTGGGAGACACCATCGCACAGCCAAGTCGGAGGCAGCGCTCAAGGGCGGGACGTGCACACACCTGACCCCACGTCTAACAGGCTGCTGGGGGAGCATTCGATCCCTCTCTGACACTTTCTACCTCAAGTGTTGAGCGGGTGGCCCTGAATAGCACAGACATGCCATCTCGTAACACTATACGCCTGTCAGGAGGGCCAGGGCCTGGTTGAGCATCAACTATATAAGGCTGGTAACTAGGTGAAGCCCAACAAACAGCCACAAACACCTAAGTTATTTTACTCAGCTACTACCCTCTGCTTGTCTCTCTCTCCTCCTCTCTTCCTCTCTCCCTCTCCTCTCTCTCTCTCTCTCCTCTCCCCTCTTTTCATCTTGGCTCTCTGTGGCAGAATGCAAATGGAGACTGCCGGCGGTGAAAGGGCTGAATTGTGATTAAGAAGAAGAAGAGCTCCTTTCTTTGTTCTGCCCTCAGGGGCAGGGGATGTTTACTGGGCGAGACGCGGCGGATCAGATATGAAAGGCATTCAGGTCAGCATTGATGTGAGCGAAAGTGAAATCATACCTAAGGCATTCCAAAGACCGCCGTGTCAGGGGTTCAGCTAACGGTGCAGCTACTGTGTGTGTGTCTTCCCGGACAGGCAAACATCTTTTCATAGTCTGGCAATATTTTTTTTTCTTCCTAATTTACTACGAAATTATAGAAATCCCCCCCCCCAACCCCGGCCTTGTTTAGCCTCCCACCAGATGACACAAGAGTTGGTGTTTTCCCTTCTTGTGGCCCACACGTGAAATGAGGCAAGCTTCTAATAACTGCATTACCTAAATGAACCAGCGAGGCACCATCTGAACGGTGAAATTTTTTTTTTTAAGAAAAGAACAGGTGTATTCATGTGGACCACATGTATGTATGATATGTATGGGAGAACTGAAAGAAGAGAGAAGCCAAAAGACACATGCATGAATGGCTTTTCCTCTCACCTCCCTCAGGGGAAAACAATACCACACACACACACACACACACCATAAAACAGTACAGAACACCTTAAAATGAAATCCTTTATTTACTTTGTAACTGCTAGTTACACTTTTCCTGAGAGCTTTCACTCTGACACAACTGTCACGCAAGATAAAAGTACCTGGACCATAGCTATTAAGGCAAAGGCTTCCACAGAGCCTACTGATTTATATCATTTTCCTTTAAAAAAAAAAAAAAACTTGATGAAGAAATACTTGGATCCTACTTTTTAAAAGTTTACATTCCCCATAGCCCAAATAGTCATTCAATAGATTTTTCAAGTGGGAAGCTGATGGTGTTGGCATAAACAGAGCTATATAAATATATACAAGATTCACAAATCACAGCAAACACACAAATAATGAAGAAGTGCCTAAATGTTTCAAGGCTTAAAAATTAAAAGGAAAATCACAGTTCATCTTCTGACTGCTAAAGAAAGAAAAGAAATCCAGGGGGCTGGATGGAGGATAGGATTCCATAGATTGGGTTTAAATCATCCTTGCCTCTACTCTGAATTATTTTTTTTCCCACCTTCGCATCTTGGCTGAAAAGCATATTTGGGATTACGTTAACATCTGCTTTTGTGGTGACATTTAATTCTGTATATTTTCAACTAGTGTTTCTGCATCACAGATTTCCCTCCTTTATCTCTTTGCTCTAAAGAGACAACCAAAGAGCAATCAAAAAGGTGTCTGACTTGGCTATTCAGACAATTGCCCCCTTGTGGGAATGCGGGAATGAATGGTACAGTGGACACCCCAGCACCATTGACGTTATAAACATGTAAATGAAACACATTAGGGCAGACAATCAATTGTCTGTGAGCCCTGCAAACCTGCACTCCCTCTCTCTGTGACAGGCACAAAATAGTGTCTTCTACCTTGGGAAGCCACGATGCTGGAGAGGAAAAGGACAAAGAATTCCCTTTCACACAGAAGAAAATGCACCTTTAAAGCTTTGGAAGAATGCAGATGACAAAAACTGTCGTGAGGGAAAGACTCTCCCACATCTTCAAAATCGATGCGGCAGGGCTGGAGAACTAGCAACACCCTCCCTTCCTACCTTCAGGGTCGACCACATTTTTCCCAGGAAACAGTCTGAGTCCGGCAGTTAGGGTCTCTGATAACCCCTTGGAATTTTCTTCACTTGAAACAAATGATGAAAGAAAAGAAGAGAAGCATCTGAAATGTGACCCAGCAGTGCAGGGTGCAACTTTAAAATACTGCTTTGGATCCATGTTTGAAAATAAATGCTTAAAGTCGTGAATTTGTTGGGATGCGGCAACAGAGGGACCATGTAAAGTTTAAAATCCTTAGCCAGCCCTGGTCCCTGGTGGACCATGACACTGTGGACACCAGCAGGCTCTTAGCGCTGCTGCGAAGGAAAGAGTATTTCGGCCCCAATTGACTTAGTGTTTCCAAACTGAAATAAAACCAATAGATCAGCTCTAGATACATAGCCCCCAGCCTCCTGTGTGTGCTGCATGACCAAACTTGCAGAGGCTCTCCACAGAGACAACAGGATGGAGATGGACTGGTACCTGCCACACACACACACACACACACTGCCTGAGTGCTCTGACAGCCAGCTAACCAGGCTCCCTGGGAACCCCTCAACTTTAGGAAGAAAGCCACTTGCCCAAGACTGCCACACTTGTTAAGATAACCCAGTCTGTACCCAACTGTGGGCCTTAGGCAACTCTAGCTACTCTAGCTTGCCCCAGCCCAGCTTCACCTGTCAGGAGAGAGCAAGCTGGGAGTCTCATCCTGAGTAAGGGGTTGAGTGCATTTCCTAGCCTTTTCAGGGAAGCACCTCCGAGAGACCGAGAGACCAGAACAACTTGTCTATCCCTCATTGTTTCTAAGCATTGCTACCAGCAAGCACATCCACCCCTTTGAGGAAGTGGTGAGGAGTGAGGGTTGATTTTAAACTGGGACCATCATTTCTGCTCATCAGCTTGTTTCTCCTCTAGGACTCAAAGCCCTGAAAACATTCAACTTGCTCCTCTTTCTTCAGCCACTGAAAATGGGAGACCAAAGGTGTTGGTAGAATATTCCCCCACCCATGACACACAGTACCCAACCCTTCAGCAGAAACTTTGGAGAAAAATCAAATCCAACTCTTCTTTCCTTTTCTCATTTCCTTTCCATCCCCTCCTAATTCAGTTTTCTTTGAAAAGACAACTTTAGTCCCTTCTCTAAAACAGTTTCGCGACTCGATTTGCATTGCAGCATGCATGTGTCTGCGCGATTTTTCAGAGGCTGGGGCTGGCAGGCGGCTGTTGGGGCTGGGAGGGCTGGGGGGTGGCAGAGCAGGCCCCTTTCCCAGGGCTCTGTGGGAAGCAGCAGCATCCCAGGAGCTGCTGTCGGCATCAGGGGCACAAGCAACAAACTTTGCAAGTTGCAAAGGGGCCGCTCCTGTGGCAGGCAGCAGCCGGGCAGCTCGTGCTCCGGGTGCTCCTTTCCGCCGCCAAGGCTGTGTGGAGATAGTGGGCTATAATCAAGGGAATCAAAAGGGGGCTGGGTTTCCCCCTCCTCTCCGGCTTTAGTGAAAGTGTTACCAAGTGAGTCAGGCGTCTGAGGATCATCTGACTGAACTTTCTTGAAAGCGACACACATTCTTGTCTGCGGGCAACTCGCTTTTTCTCTTTCCCCTCGCCCCGTTCCTCCTTTCCTCCTGCACACCTTATTTTCTGGGCAGAGAGTTCATCCTTCCCCTGTGGGAGAAAAGAGTCTGACTGTCCGCTCTGTGTTAGCTTGGTCCTGGCACGGTTCTTGCCAGGCATCTTGCTAGCCTAAGATCTGGAAGGTTGGATTTTTAGGTTCTTGTTTCTCTCTCTGTACATTTGCTTTCCTCGAACTGCCCGCTTCTCCTTTGCTTTTTAATAACTGCACAGAGCATTGTTTCTAAGCCATGTTCTTGACCAGCCTTTCAAACTCACACACTGCTTTCCACGTTTTATCTCCTTGTCGCCTTAGTCTATATATACACTGTTGACTTCATTAAAATTATATAAAGTGCCATTGTAGGTTTCTGGATGACCGTCTCTCTTTTTTCTCCCTTGCAGCTTCTACTTCTGTGATGATTATTGCCATTATTCCTTTCCAGGAATTTCTATATGATTTTGATAAGCATCATCATATTTAGCGTTATCAGCAAAGACACAAGCTCAAAAGTGACATCTTTTCCATGAATCCAAGAAGGAAGAAAAATCCACTCAGTTCAGATAAATCCTGGCAATTCCCAAAGGGAAAGGCATTGGATACATGTTTGATGAGAAAGAAATGAAAAGGGGGAGGAAAAACTCTTCTACCTGCTCCTCAAAGCCAGGACCTTTCTCAGTCCGATTAAACCCAATGAAAAATACTGACAAGTAACCAATTTACAGCATGTTTTCCCAGAGATTCTTTGGGGATAAAGACATGTAATAGTCAAAGTTAGAATAGCTATAAGCAATAGCCGGGCTTGATGTTCAGTGTGCAGGGGCTGGGATAAATGCCTTAAAACGTGCAATTCAACTTTCCACTTTGGAGTGTGGAAGCTTCTCCCAACCTGACGGCTGGGTGCAGGAGAAACGGTTTCTCAAGTCCAGGACTGAGCACCTCCCTGGTACACCATTCTACCAGTAAAGCCCCCTGACGGGCCTCCCACTCAGCTGGCACCCCCCAGGGGTTCCCAGGAAGCCAGAATCCCTCTACTTTCCCAGTCCTGAGCTCTGGCCTCACCACACTGCTGAAGCAAGACCAGTCATCGGTGGCAAAATCCCGAAGGGGGTGGAAAGAAGGCAGGGAGAACAGTCTTCCTTGCAAAAGAACACTTCTGGGAGCCTTGCTTTAAATCTCATTCTCTCTTTCTCTAAAAATGACTGTTTAACATAAGAAAAAAATGTCTCCTTGACACAAAGCTTTTGTTATCCAGTTGATCAGCAACGTGCTTTAGATACTTGTAAGAGGGGGGAAAACCCCACAACAGACATTGATTTTAGAAAATCAATAACCAACATTTAATAAAAGGAGCAGAGGAAACACGAGAGAGGAGAGGGGGACATTAGGTATAATTTTAATGTCTACTAAATTACCCAGAGATGGAGAAGGGGAGGTCTGCTGTGGAAAGACCACCTTAAATAATGCCAGACACCAGAATGAAGAAAAAAATTAGATTAAAAGATAGAGAGGGATGCACACTTAAAAAGCAGCAGCCTGAACTGAAAGCTTGGGGAAGCAGCTCCGAATCTATCATTGTACTTTTTTTTTTTTTTTTTGTCATACTAAGCCAAGCAAATAGATCAAAGACAGCACAAAGAGGAAAGGCAGGATAACGTAACAAACAGTTTCTGTCTAAAATTCCTCTATCACTCCCCCATATGGCTCGACACCTCCACCACAACAAGCAAAAGACACACACACACACACACACACGAGAGAGAGAGAGAGAGAGAGAGAGAGAGAGAGAGAAGGGAGAGAGAGAGAAGCATCATTTGTCTCTAATCAAAATTCTCCCGTCTTTGTGTTCCTCTCCCTCCAGCACCCGCTCTGCGCCCCCAGTCGCCCCCTCCCCACGCCGCGCTGCGCCGCGCGGGGCCAGGCCGGGGCGCGCACCCTCGTCTTCCCCTGAGGAAAGTTGCTTCAAGTGGGCCCCGGCGGGCCCGGCCAGGAGAGGGCTGGGATTGCAGGAGGCCGGGAGGCCGAGCGGGCGCTGCGACCCCGCGCCCAGCTCGGGAGCGTCTACGCGGCCCCGCGCTGGGGGATCCGGCTGCGAGCGAAGGGAACGAGAAGTTTCCTTTCCGAGTCTGGGCTGGCGCGGGTTCTCGTGTTTGTTTTGGGGGGTTGGTTTTTTTTTTTCTTTTTAAACTCAGTATCCTCCGTCAGCTTCCCCCCCCCCCCCCGCACCCTCGCTCGTCCCCAGCCCTTTCCCCTCCCCCAGGCGCCTTCGGCGCTCTTGCCAATCACTTTTCTCTTTTATTCCCACGATTTTGTTTGGGGTAATACCTAGGGGGGTCTCTCTCGCTCGCTCGCTCTCTCTCTCGCTCTCTCGTAGCTTCTCTGGCTCGCTCCACGAGGGACCTACTAAACTGTCACCCGCCTTGCATCTCCCACCCCCAGTGTGTGTCTGTGTGTCCCCTTCGCACCCCCATCGCCTTCCTCCTTCCTGACTCAGCCTGGATAACGGGCTCCTCCTGGCCATGTACAGACTGCCCGGAAAAAGTCTCGCAGCGCCCTGCGACTCCCCCAGCCCCCAGCGCGGGGACCAGCGCCTGCGGGAGAGGAGCCCCCCCCACACCGTGCCCGACCCGCACCGACCCCGGACCCCGAGCAGGGCCGGCCGAGTCCCTCCCACCCCACCCTGGGGTCCGGGCGCGCCGGACCGGGCCCCGCTGCCCGCGGACCGTTACTTGGCGCACGGAGAGGCGGCCGGGCGACTCCGGCAAGAAACTTTAAGCCTCACTAAGACGAAGCCCCGGGTCCTCTCTTCCGCCCTTGCGGTCCCGCTGCCACCCTCGCCTCCGCCCCGGGATCCTGCGCGACCTGGCGCCCAAGCCCCCGCCCTGCCCTCGCCGGACACTCCCGCAGCCGGGCCGGGGACCCAGCGGGCCGGCCGAGCGCGAGCGGAGCGGGAGGCGGAGGCGGAGGGAGGGCGGAGGCGGGAGCGCGAAGGGGCGCGGGGCTGGGGGCGCGGGACTGCGGCCGGACCCCGGCGCTCGGAGCCCCCCGGGCGCCCGACGCTCACTTTGCCCCGCACTTCCCCAACTCCCCCCGGGTCCGGCCGCCGCGCGCGCGCGCCGGGCTCCGGCGCCGGCCGCGGAGGGAGGCTCGCCCGCGAGCCCCGGGCGCAGCCGCCGCCGCCGCCGCCGCCTCGGTTCCTTTTCCCTTTCCCCCTCCTTCTCCCTGGGTCTGGAGCCGCGGAGTGGCCCGGAAAAGTTTGGTTCGGGCCGCTTCTTACCGTTTTTCCTCCTGGGATTGGCTTGTTTGCGCCTCTTGCACCGGGGGCCATCCGCCATGATCGGCTGCTTCATTGATAAGAGCGGATCAGATGGCAGTTCGCATGGACTCGGCGCCCTGCTTCGGCAGCACGCAGGCTCGATCTAGCAACCAAACACAGCGACAATGTGGGCATCGCCCGCGCCCATTGAAACGCGCGCGGGCCGCCCCGGGGAGCCGGGCCAGGGCCCCGGCGAGCACCCATCCGCGCCCCCCAACGCCAAAGCGAAACTTCGGCGGCCCCCTCCCCGCCCCCCGCCCCCAGCCGTGGCCCTGCGGCGCTTTGTGTTTGTTACTGTTTGGTGTGTTGCACCCGCGAGGGGATCACAGAGACAAGAATTACATCTTCGAAATGAGTCATAACTCCTGACCGTATGAGGGAATGCACACGGCGGTACAGTAAGACTGCCCGACCCAGGGCTAGGCGGACCCTTTGCTCCGAAAAGTGCTCAGCCCGGCTCGGGAACTTGGGGTGAGGCGAGGCTTTCTTTCGCTCTCATCTTTCCTCATTCTCTCCCACCGCCACCACCACCACCGCCACCGCCGCCACCACCGCCACCGCCACCGCCACCGCCACCCCCCCGCCCCCCGCCGCCCCATTTCCCGAGAGGAAAGAAAGAAACAAACAAACAACGCGAAACAGCCCCTGGATGAAGAACACTCGGGCAAATTGATAATAGTAATTATAGGAAGCCCACTCGCCCCGCGCCCCCTCCCCTTCCCTCTCCTCTCAGAGTTCAGCGAGGCACCGTCTCTTCCTCCCCCAGCCCTCTGCCCCCAAATTAAGATTTCCCATTCTCCGCCGCAATAAGAAATATAATTATAAGCCTCTTTGGACACCGTCCCTCCCCCCCCCACCCCGCCACTTTGACAATATTTGCTTAAGTATTTGCCCCCACCTCACTCGCACACATACTCCCCCACGCTGGTTCCCATAAATAGTTCCAGCAGAAATGTTGCTTTTTCTCCCCCCCCCCCCCCCCCAAGAAAGGAAAGAGAAAGTCCAACCAGCACGGCAAGACTTTTAAGCTGTCCTAAATGATCGTATCCTTTCTGGCTTCGAAACTTTTGTACCTAAAAATCGAGAGAGGCGCTGCATGTTTTCAGCTGAAACTGTCAAAACTTGGAGAAAGGGGACTCGGAGGCAGGCAGCAGAGGAGGAGAATCCTGAAACTCGGTGGAGGTTGGGAAGATGCTGTGCCTCCAGGATTAGTTTAAACAGGGGGCTATAAAAGATGTAACAGATGCAAACTGTAACACAAGGGCCATTAACCCTTTCTCTGCCGAGCACACTCGGTCCCCACGCCCCGCACCTATTGTCTCCTGTGCGAGCAGCTTTGCGGAAAACCTGGAAAGTGAGTATCAGTTTCCACACGTTTGCTGAGAGGGGAGGGGGGGTGCGGAGAGAAGGGGAAGTGGATGTTTCAGAAAGCACCTTAAATTTACCTAAGCATATACAGTAGGAGACGTTTCATTGAAGTTTGACACATTTTATCATTTCTTGCCTGTCCTGTTGAGTTGAAATTGGGGTGAGGGTGGGGGAGAGGAATCCTGAAATAAAGAAATGGTCACACAAGTGTCTGGGACCAAGCAGCTGGCCTGTCTGTATTCATGCTGAGACTTACACGCGATTGAATATAAATACATGTTTAATAAAGTAAGTTGTTAGCTTTATGAGCATGGGTGTGTGAGGGAGAGACAGGGCATTTGTGCTATAAACTTTATCTTTGCCTGTTATTCCTAACTCTGGAGTTAGCAATCGTGCCCTCCTCATTACAGGAGGAGCATGTAAAATATATGAGAAGGTGGAAGATAAACACATTCATGTTCGCAGGGCTCACCACTCTTCCTGGGAACTCCTGCTATCTCTCCCTCGACTTTCCAGTGCCAAAGTGTAGAATGGGATATATGTGTGTATGTGTGTCTCCTATTAAATCTATGGCTATGAGACTTTGCCATTTAAAATACAATTTCAAAAGTTAGGCTTATTTAAAACCCAGATATCCTGAAGTACTTTTCTTCCCAGCTGTAGTGAGCCCCCCCCTTCCACTTTGGTAAAGGACTCAAGTTCCATGAGGACTTTCACTTCTTTATTTATTATCACAGAAGTGAGGTGTTACTTCACACACATACACACACACAGAATGAAATAAAGAAATGAAACTCGCTAAGCAGACAAAAACAGGCAACTTTCTGCTTAGAAAACAGCCTTCCCCGGTGGGAGAGGCAGCACTGCCATGTCTAACAGCAAGACTGGCCCCCGAAATTTGGTAGGTTTGCATCGATCAAGTTTTGTAATTATTAACAGGTATTTGCCAAGTTTTAATTACTGACTATAATGATTTGGAAGTAGATGCAAAAATACAGCAGAAGCTTTCCCTTGGACGAGTTTTTATTTCAGCCATACAGTTCCCCAAAAAAACTTTTCCTAGGCAGGGTAGCAAAAGGCACCTTTGGTTACCTGAATGGACAGGTACAGGGCAAATTATTTTGGGCGGGGGACAAAAAGGAGAGAAAAGGAAGGAGACTGAGCGAGAGTGTGAGAGAAAAAGCGAGGAAGCCACTCTTGGGAAAAGCACGCCATAAAAGACTTCACCCACCTGAAATTCCTACCCACAGACACCCCTCTCACTTCACACTCACATCCCCACTCAAAATGAGAGCATTAGAAAGGAGGATGGGTGACGAGCACACCAAAAAAAGGATAAAAAGAGGGGAAAAAAGGAGGGGAAAAAAACCTACCTGCGAAGTCTTGTTTGTAGTTTTGGCCAGAAATGGTGAGAAGAAAAAGCATGAAGAAGCCGCGAAGTGTGGGGGAGAAAAAGGTGGAAGCGAAGAAACAGCTCCCGGAGTAAACTGCACAAAACCTCGCCAAGAGTGTCGGGAGGCAGGACCGTTATTCCTGCGGAGCAGGTTAGAACTGATCTCTTTCGGCCACTCCAGGAAACACAAACCTGGGGACGGACTGACGTGTTACGCCTCTTCTAATGACATTTTTTTCTTTTTCTTTTCTGTAGGAGAGAGAGGAGAGACCCTGAAACACGCGCCACCTATCTTTGTGGGGAGGGATAATTGAAGCGCCCTGAGCGTGAGCATCATGTGAAAACGTGATCGCCAAGTTTCTCTCTGGGAAAGGATCTGGGATAGATTATACCTTGAAGTCTCCGCAAACGCTTTAGTGGAAGAAATGAAATTCCACCTCCCTCCCTTCCTCTCTCCCTCCCTCTCGCCTCCCTCCCTCCCTCCCTCCCTTCTCCACGCCCCCCCCCCCCCCCCCAGCCTTTGGCATCATTATCCTCATCACTAAATCCTACAGAGTACAGGGCGGAAAACGGTGCACACCATTCACAGAACTGGAGAACTCCGAGGGGCGAAAGTTAAAGGGAAAGATCCCGGGTCCTCAATCTATATTGCCTCTTCTTGTGCAGATAGCTTAAGTGACCAGATTTGAGATGCACATCTAATAGCATGAGTATCTTAGCACGGCTTTATCCTTTCTCTTAAATTAAAAAAAAAAAAAAAAAAAAAAAGCCAGAGCTAGGGGGAGAAATGCTGTATGTGAACTGAATCTTAGGGGGTGTGTGTGTGTATGTGTGTGTGTGATTGGGATTGGAACCCAATATTTAAAAGTAGTTTGGCATTTTAATGAAGGGTCTCTAAGTAAATTAACATAGAGCACTGGGTTGACTGATCTTTGAGTCTCTCTACATCTCACCGAGACCTTACTACAAAGTGAGAGAGTGTGTGTAGGGAGGAAGGAGGAAAAAGAGAAAGGCCATAGAGGAACTTAGCAGGGAAGGGAGAGCGGGATATTAAACGACATGGGGTCTGAGTTTTGGAGTACTTTTTTTTGATATTGCAATTAAAGTAAAATTAAAAAGAAAAGACTCCACCTTTGCTCTGAAGGGATTGGTTATGCAAATATGGAAGGGATTTCCTGGAGAATACAGCTTTCTACTGTATGGTTAATTAAATAATCACTCAAAAGCTTCCAACGTGACGCTTCTGTCGTAATCCAATCAGGTTACATAGGTCCTAAACAAGAAAGATATTTTCCACATCTGGAAGTCAGCAATTTAGCAAGTACTGCACATTATTAACCAATTCAGAGCCCACTTCCCAGGGGAATTTTTTTTTTGAAGTTTAAGTGTTCTTAACCAATGCTCTGCTGTTTTGTTCATCAAAAAGCTGGTTTACACTGCACATAATTGGAACTAATATAGAAGTAAATAAAGACAGCCAAATTTGAGGATGCTGCACACAAGCATTTATCGGAAAAGGAAGAAATCTCTTAGCCTCCGATGGTTCAGGCTCAATTTCTTAAAGTCCTGGGAGGCTTTTTTTTTTTTTTTTTTTTAAGAGTGAAAGTACTTTAGAACCTCAAAGCACAAATAAACTTCCAATCCCACATATTTTGGGCTTCCTTAGAAAAGTAAGGTGAAGGTGGGAAGAGCACACAGAGCTGTCTCACACCAATTTTTCCGCTGTTAATACTGTTCAATATGTTACAGCCCTCTGTTTTCAGTCTGATGAAATCTGAAACAAATAATACCCTGATCCAACACTAGACTTTTACTTATATTAAGATAAACTGCTTTGAACTGTGCTTTGAATGTGTGCCTAAAGCAAGACTTTGAATGCAAGAGTCACTAGCAATTGCACTCAAAAGAGGGAAAAGCCACCACATGGGTTGCCACATCCACACTCCCAGAGGTATTTTGTATGTTGTATGTTTTGTATTCCGTATATTTATTTATTGAGTGCGTGTGTGGGGTGTGTATGGGGAGGGGGGAGAGTAATAACCACCCAGCATGACCACAGTTAGAGCTTGTTCCAGGTTGCAAAAAAGTCAATTTTCTCAGGCTCACCTCTTTCCCAATTTGAGTCTATTACAAAGAGAATAGTTGGATAAATGAGTCTCTTCCCATCCCCATAACAGATAAAGTATTTCCTACAAAAGAGGAATATTCAAGATCCGCAGTCTAAAAACAATTTAGTAGTCAAGAAAAAGATTTCCAACATGGGTCAGATACATTCTTAATTTTATATTTTACATTTATCTTGCCATTATATATCTAAACTAAATATACCTATGACTTATCAAGTTCCTCCTCTGAGATTTATCACCACTGTGAATATCTTCCTCCTCCTCTCTCTCTCATTTTTTATTTAGAAAATTGGAATCTGGATTTCTCTGGAAGTTTGCTTCTCAGCTGCCCTACTCCAGTGCTGGAGAAAGCAGGAGCCCATTGCCCACAGTTCAGGCAAAGCTCCCCTCCAGGAGCCCAGGTAGCTACTGGAAGCCTACAGCCCAGATACACAGAAGCATCACCTCAGGTCAAAGGATCCAATCGAATAGCTAACAAAACACTTGTCTTTATTATGTATATTAAATGTCAGGTTACTTAGGATCTGACATTAAAAAAAAAAAAAGACCATTAAAAGCACCTAATCATCTGATTACCCCGGGCTCAGTAATCGTTGGAGTGGCAGGAGGCAGCCCCCAACATTTAACACAGGGAGTTCCGATACACAAATATTTGATGGGGTTTAAACAAGGGAAGGGACACCAATAGTTCAGGTTTCCATCCAGGTGGACCCTTGGATCATGGCACGAGAAGGGTCCCTGTGAGGGCTGAGCGCGCAGCTAGGTTGCCCACCGCCCCTACTTGGCACGCCCCTCCCCAGGCGTTTGGCCGAGAGAGTTCCCAGCAGCGCAGATGCGTTGGGACCGGAGGAAGCCCGCATATAAATTTGTTCGGAACACTCAGTCCGAGGGCCAGGTCGGGGACAATAGGGATCGTGGGATCAGCGGGATGCAGGAGCGCAGGACGCAGGGAAAAGTCGAGAGAGGACTGGGGGCTGCTGGCTTTGGGCTCCTCCCGCAGGAAAACAAGTCCTGCAAATGAACTGCTCCTTTCTGGTCTTGTCTTCCCCATGAATAATCCACTCCGAGATCAGCGCGGAGGAAGGGGATTAAAACAACAGATACATACATGCAAATGTGAAATACTACTGCAGTCGACGTTGGAGGGGAGAAAACAATTCCTTAGGGTTTCCTTGGGTAAGACAAATTGCCTCCCTCAGGATTCCCTCCACTCAGGCAGGGTGAGAAGGATGCACTTTTGTTTTCCAGTTCCCGGCAGCCAGGACCCTGTGCCTGTCCCCCCATTCACCTCTCAGTCTGTCAATTTCCTCAACTTTCACAGCCGCTCCCCGCCCCCCGCTCCGCTCGCCCTCCCCAGATGCCCGGGGAGATACAATGTTTCTGCCCTTGAACACGCAGGCTGCAGAAGGAATTCGAATTTGGCCACAGCTAATTTTTTTTTAAAAAGCAAATTTTGTTTATTTTGTACAATGTAGAGAAAATAAGAAGAGGAAGAAGGAACCAGTTCTCGTTTAGAGACGGAATTGATCTTTCTTCTGGAGGGATTCTTTCGACCCTGTGTGGTTACGCGGGAGGTGGACAACTTCTTTTTAGAGTTGCAAGCCAAGGATGATAAGGGAGACCCCAGGATCGTGTGTGTGTGTGTGTGTGTGTGTGTGTGTGTGTGGTGTGTGTGTGTGTGAAGAGATGAGGGACGGCAGGGGTCCAAGCCGAGCCAAACGGTTTTCTCACGTGCAAACTCGCAATCCAATCCATTCGGAGTTGAGCCTAGGATAGGAGGGGAAAGTCTATTTTAAAAAAAATCCAGGAGCATCTCTCTGCGAAGCCCTTTGAAACAGAACCAAAACAGGACCAGAGAACCTCAGACCGTCCCTAACGTCCCTGCTGGGAGGCCCGCGGGCTGTGGAATCTCGCACGTCACCTGGCCCCAGCAGGACGGCCAGCTCAGGGCTTTATTTTATTTTTATTTTATTTTGTTATTATTTTCATTAATTTTTTTGAAGTCAGGGCTGCATTTCGGCTTCGGGGCTTTTGCCAACGTCGCCACTGACAGGAACCAGCAAACTTCAGGACCCAAATGAGCATCTTAATTTATTGATGCAAAACAGGTCTGCTTGTTGTCCCCAATTCTCGGCGCGCTCTGCCTCCCTCCCCCGCCCCGAGCTTCGGTCCCTCCATTTGATCTCGGGGACAGGCCCAGCAGCACAGGCGGAGGAGCACGTGGGGGGTGGGACCCCTCCCGCCGCCCGCCCCCGGACCCGTCCCCGCCCGGGCACCCCGCGACCCCCGCCCGGCCGCCCGGTCAGCTGACCTGGCCCGCTCGCCGGCTCCCCGCCCGCCGCCCCGTTTCCGGTCCCCGGGGTCCGCGAGCCGCGCTCCGAGCCCGAGCCGCGGCGGCCGGGAGGTGATGCTGGGGGCTGATTACCATGAGAAAGGCTGTGCCTGGAAAAGCCTCCTCCACGCGACTGTCAGTCTCCCCTAGCGGGGGCGGGGGGCGGCTTGGGGCCCTGTAGGAGTCACCAGAAAACTTGAAGTAAGTTGGATGCGACGCAGGCCCGGGGAGGTGGCTTTCGCCGCAACTTGGAAGGCTGGGGCGTTAAGGGCGCGGACGCCAGCAGCCTCGTCAGGGAATTGAAAACCAAAAACCTCCCTCCCACCCTTCCTCCCTCCTGCCCTCCTTTCAGCCCTCCCTGGCCTTTCTCCTCCTTTTCTTGAAATTCTTTCCCAATTGGCATTTCCTACACTCTCCTTTCTTTCTCTGTGGTGTCTCCCTGTTGCAATCCCTTGTTTTCTCGAGCGGTCCCTCTTCTCGCTGTGGCTCCTTTCGTGCCGCCTGTCTATGTCCAGAGTTATCATTTCGTTGGGAAGACACGATGTTTAATATGCAATTAATCTACCAGCAGGAGAGCAGGGACGCCTCGACTGAAATAACTCCCGGGGTCTCCGAGAGTCTAAGTTCACCAGGTGTCAGTGAAAAGTCAAATACGAGAATACAAATAAATCAACATTTCAGTGGTCCTAATGGCTTATAATTTTCTGCGGTATCAGCTCAGACTGATTTCTTATTTCAGAAACGATATAATCTTAAAACTATGAATAAATAATATTTGGCATATGGAAATTCTTTAGAATTCAGGCAAAGTGAAATCTTTCTTGTTTGTACTGATATTTTCGTAGTGCTTAACAACAGACTTCAGAAAGCACAGGAGGTAAGTTTAAGACACTGAAGCTGTGCTTTTTCTTTTAGTGACTAAGAAGTGTAAAAAATTCCCAAAGCACTCTTCCCCACCCTCCAACAAAGTGATGAATTCAGAGAGACCCTTCACGTCAAGTATTTTGTACGTGGCTGCCCACATTGGCAACTTGAGTAGCTGGGTCTTTTTCTTGGCGAGGTTGCTGTCCATTATCACAGCTGAGTGAGTGAAACTGAGGCTTCATGTATCCTGAGTGTGGCTGCAAGTTTTATTTTCATTATTGTAATAATTATTGTTCTGTCTTTCACTTTGGACACATTCGTTGCTCTCATTAAAAATCAGAGTTTGCACTTGTTTATAATTTGTTTATTTTATAGAACTTTTAAAACTTGTTGGAAGGCAATTGAACATGTATATTAAGCCCTTTTTAGGCCAAGAAAAATAAGGATGCATTAGAAAGATGCCTTTTATGCTTCATAATTATTAATTGACATTTTATGATGAATAATTAATCATTTGAATAATTTTGGTATCTCTGATCTGAACACATATTTGCATATCTAATGCTTGATTTTAAATGTGTGTTTTTTTTAAATTCATTCTCTCAGGATGAAGAAACAAAGTAATATTTTAATGTAAAACTTCTACTTGTAAACTTTATTTATTGAGCTGTAATATTTCTTCTACAAATCTGTAAAACTTAACAATTTGTAAGTCATTTGTCTAACAATCACATATAAACATGTGACGGAACTACAATTAATTAGGGACTACAATACCCTATGTAAAATAAAACAACTCTGCTCCCCGAATCCAGAGATATGTACTAATTATGCACCATATTTTCTTATTGGAGCCTGACTACTGAACTTCTTTTTATTATATCTGTTTATACAGTTCTCAGAGTGGAAAACTGAGGCAGCTGACAAGTAATTCAGGCCATGTATCTAGAATAATTTTTTATCTTTTGCTTATTAATACATGGGCTGATTTACGTTATTTAAAAATTATTAAGCAAGCACAATGCCTCTGATATTTCTGTAATCCTGTGGCAATTGAAGTCCAGAGTATCTATAATATGAGGCCTACAGATTACTACCTATGTGATCACAGGTCATTTACTTAAGTTTGTTTCTTTATCTACAGTGTCGTACACTAATGGTGCCTATTCCTTGGGGCCTTATTAGGAATTAAGTGAAGTAGTGCATGAAAGTTCACTGTATTGTAGCTTTGTAACTATAATGAAAGGTGGACCAAATAACATGGAGCATACAAATCAACTAGAGACAGTATAAATTAATTTTGACTATTAAAAACAACTATTTGCCTTTTAGTATCATCCATATTTTTTAATTGAAAAATGAGTACTATGTCATTAAGTGAAAAAGGAAAATGGAAAGCACCATAAGATTTATGGCTGGTTTATGATTCTTTACAACTGTTCCAAGGATGCGTAGCCACAAGAAGTGAAAAGAAATACAGTATTTTCTTTCTGTTAGTTCAGCAGTTAATTTATTGTATTCAGTATGGGCGTAAATTGCTTATAAATATCAGACTTCTTTTGAAAAGGAATTTAGTCCAAATGTATGAACTTGAAGTTTCCCATGTTCTTTAGTAACATTGTCTTTGAGTATAAGGGTTAAATGTGCAACAGCTCAGAAGTGGTCTTGAGTAAGACTTGTGAAAGGAAAAAAGGGCAAACTTACAAATTTTGGAGGCCAGGAATTTGGCTGTCTGAGCACTATTTGCTGTGAGACCAGTCATAATGAATGGAGCATTCCCATTTGGAGTTGTAGATATCTTGGGGTTTGTGCTAATTTCAAGTACCTATAGTCAGGGAGAAAATCAGTTTGTTAAGTGGAAAATAGACTACTCCACTCTCTTAAATGTCTAGAAGGCCCAGATTTTCTTTTTGATGTAAAGTTGAAAAATCAGTGCAAATGCTAAAGGGAAAAAAATCTATCTCAATGTGCAATCCTTATATTGATGGCTTTTTTGTTGTTCTCATTTTCTTTAAGACTCCTCAAACACTTCTGTCTGTCAGAGGTTTTCAAGGGTCCCATCACTGCCTCTTCTCTGAAAGGGCCCATTACACGTTCCTTGCAAAGGGCCATTTGGACATCAGCTTAGGAGGTCCAGAGTGATGCGTACCTTTTTCATTTTCTTGGGAGTGGGACTAGAGCAACTTCCCTAGGCTTGACATGATTTATTCACCTATCTCTTTATTAGACGAGAAAACTGTGGCCCAGAGAGAATCAGTGAGCTTCCTTAGAATTCAAGTGTCTGTAGTTCTTTGGTGGACCTTTGGACTAGTCAGGTCTACTCCCACCACCAACACCACATTCATGTGTCATCCAACATCTTTCAAGACATCCTTCCAAAGGATTTTTGTCCACCTGATCTGCACACTGATCTGTGACCCCCTTCCAGTCATCCTGGATGCTGCAATGGGTCCTTGTTTTTCCATGCATGGGGTATTTTGCCTTTGGGCCTAACACTTGGGCACATTTTTCCAGTTACAATACTGGCTCCATTCCTCCAAGGCTTACTCTGGCTTTGGTGCCTCTGGCTTCCCAGATAAGGTGTGTTTCCTGGTCCAGTCTCTTCTCCAAGGCCTCTCACTCAGGAAAGGCCTAGACAGCGATTCTAGCTAGCTCACCCTGGCCCCAGTGCTGAAACTAAGTAGAGCACAAGTTAGTGATGGAGAGGATTTCGTGATCAAGAGTGGTTATTTCTGACAATTTATTTTAGCACTTCTTATCTAGCAATTGGATATTGGTGTATTTGACTCTAGAGTCTTCATATTCTCTTCGATGATAGTATGTCCTGGTGGCAAATATACAGGGTTGGAAGTAGATGAACTGGGTTTGACTCCCTGCTTTCTGAGTGCTAATTTTGTGTTGAGGACACATTATTAAATAACTGTGGACCTCATTTTAAAAATTGGAAAGAGAGTACTTAGATTCAAACTAATTGTGTTGAAAAAATATGATTATATATGTGCAGTATCAGGCACAGGGTAGGAATATCAATAAATGGTTATTGTTCCCCAAATATTATCTGCAAAATATATGAAGTTAAGTTTTGGAAAATCAGAGTAGATGTAATATCTTTTAATTGATGTTTATCTGATTCTATTTAATGATTTTATTGTCATACATTTTATTGTTTTAATTTTACTATGTATTACTTATTTTACTAGGAATTATTTATCTGATTCCTGCATTATATGGAAATTAATGTTTACAGGTAACAAAGTTGAAAAATAATATGCTCATAGAATTTCTTAATTTGGAGTAGAACAATGGGGTGCTTGGGATTCTAAGCATCATGATATTAACAACTGAGATGAATAAACATACTCTAAAATTTGATTATGTATTTCATACTTCCATTTGCAATTGCAAGGAAGAATATTTGTCCAGCTAATTTGCCTGAGATGACCTGCCACAGGAAGAAGCACTGTTGCAGCCAGTTTAGCACTGTCAAAAAGTGTCAATGATACTATGTGTTCATGGGAAAAAGAACCTCTCGGTGCTGCTTGAAGCATTTTACTTTCGCCTAAGCTTCAGGGGCTCCCAGGCACTGGGAAAGTCTAGAAAGGATGAACTGGTACCAAGAAGAATCGCTTGCATTACTTGTGCCCTTCCCAGCTGGCTGCTGAAACATCTGCTTTAAAAAAGAAAAATGGTAAGACTATGTATATAGCACAGCAGTTGCTTCACTCGCCTGCCTGCAGATTCGGGAGTAGGAGTTGTGTCAGCAGGTCCTGGCCTGATCCACTGTGTGTGTGACTTTTCTCCCCTATGCCCTAGAAAGAAGAGTGTCAGGGGAGGCCTGGTTGTGGACACAGGGAGCATATTGTTCCAGTGGTTCTGCTACAGTGCAAACCAGGCTTCTTTCTCTCTCTCTCTGGAACTAACTTTGCTACACATGCAAAAAAATCTGTTCCTATTAGGTTTTTCCCTGGCCATAGTGGAACCATAAGTATGGCTCCTGTGGCAAAGGGGTAATTTTTCTGGGTTGAGAGAAACTGGCCTACCTATTGTTCTTGGCACACAGCTAGTACCCTTCTAGACAAGAGGGACAGAACAAAGCTGAAAGTTCACAGAAAATGCTTGGCCTTTTAAAACAAAAGGAAAAATTAAAACCTCATTGTTTTACAGCTTAATTTATCTGTTTGCCAAGTATTTGGAATTTCAGTTTAGAGAAATCAGCATAGACCTGAGCTATATCACTACCTTCTACTATTTAGCATGTTGTGGGATATTAGAAAATTACTTTTATAATAGTTTTTCCATAGCCATTACTTAAAGATGACCTATACTGAAATTTTGCTTATACTGGGGAGTAGTTTTGCATGGTTGAGGAAAATGATCAGGGTTAGGTGAAATATGCTTGCGAATGTCATTTAAAATCATGTTGGGCTTTAAATCTGGGGCAGAGTATTGTAATGTCTTTAATGTCTTTAGGATTTTTAAAGCAAAGTACTATCACTTGGTCATTTTCGTTGCTTCACTTAGGATCTCTAAATACAAATTTGTTTGAAAAAGGAAGATTGCTTATTATTGATGTATTTTTTTACAAACTTCTGGGACAGTGTCTGATATATAGTCAATATTATTGTTCATGGAATCTGCCATTCATTACAAAATTTAGAAGGGTATCAGCCTGTAAGTTGAGATGGTAATGAAGACAGATGAGAGGAGCAGGCAGGGACTATGGATACTGAGACCTGGGCCCCTCGTGCTTATGGAGTTAGATGCACAATGACATCATTCAACCCAAGCTTTCGGTTTGTCTTGCCTCACTTTTACACATGGCCTCAAAAACACAAAAGGAGAAAATGCAGAATTGCATAAATACATCTGTTTTACCCTTTCAGTGATTCCGCTGAGGCTTTTTGTGGTCTGTTTTTAAGAAAATATATTAAACTTTGATAAGAGATTTTTTCTGGGAAAGGAAAAAAAATCATAAGGAGAGAATGGAGTGAAGGTAGATTTGCTTATGAAGGCAAATCTGAGGAGCGACTTAGGATGCACAGCTCCCCAGCCCATACCGCAACATAAAGAAAGAAAACAGAGACGATGAGGCATTTTGTTTTGTTCTTCCTTCTTTAAGAAAATGGACAGTCTCCTCCAGCCAGTGACTCAAAGGATTTTCCTGCTGGAAGCTTTATTTTCCTGTAGAACAGCAGTTGTTGCCCAAAGGTGTTAAGGGGAAATGTTTGAGTCCTGATTACAATGCTTTCTCCAATACGCTTCCCTTTCTCTTGCTTCTCTTCTGCTTCAGGTCCTATATTTTCTGAACTCGTCACTACTTTCCCTCCTTTTGATACTCTGTATTTAGAGGGAAAACCAGCTCTCAACTCTAGTGTTGTCCCTAGCCTTCAACAGGCTTATCTTCTGCTAAGGGCCTTTTGGATATTTAGAACATCATCATGGGCCACACAAAATTATCAGCTTAAAAATTAGCCTTCTGTGGATTTATTGAATCTCTAGTCTCATCCGTGATTGCCTTGGCAGAGCCAGGACAAATGATTTTTGCAAACCTCAAATGACCCACTGACTGGACATTTCCCACCCCTGTTCTAAACAGTAAGATATGACCCTAGAATTTGAGATTTCCACTATGGTAAGGAAATTGGCCTGGAGGAAGCAGAATGTTTACCAGAACTGTGTTATGATGAAGGAAAAGTTCCATGCAATGGATGGATGCATGCCTAGTGCCTAGCAGAGGGCTTAGCACATAAGTGATGAAGGATTGAATGTATGAGTGCATGGATGCTTTGTTAAAAAAAAAAGAAAAAAAACAGACTTAAAGGATGGGCATGCAGTACAGTGATTAAGTCACCACTTGGGAAACCCATCTTCCATACCAGAGTGCCTCATTGGGGTCCCGGATTCTCTGCTCCTAATCCAACATTCTGATAATGTGCACCCTGAGAGGCAGCAGATGATGGCTCAAATGCTTTTGTTGCTGACACCCATGTGGGAGGTCTGGATTGAGTTTAGGATTCTTGGCTTCTGCCTGACCCAGCTCTGGCCGTTGGCAGGCATTTAGGGAGTGAACCAGAGGATTGGCAATCTCTCGCCATCTGTTTGTCACTCTGGCTTTAACATAAGGTGCAAAGAAATAAATACATATTAAAAAATAAAAGCCAAACTTCAGATAATGGCTACCATTTATTCTATATGGCAGTAAGAGTTAAAAAGTATTAATATAGGTGCAAAAATCACCTGTAGATAAAAATGGAATTTTGATATTATTTTTGAATTCCAGATATGTTATTTGTTTCCAAAATGAAATACCTAACTCATTTACAAGGCAATAGAGATATAACAGTCCCCCATTCGCTCCCTTGCAAAGGAAATTTTCAATACAAATAAAGTCATACATATTTATACTAGGGTAATTCAAAATAACTTCCTCACATAAGCAGAGCTACGTTCAAATAAAATCTTGCCAACACTTCTGAGTACATTTCTTTAAGAAAAAAAAAATGCTCCCCGTAGCGTCCGAACTATTTAAAAATCTTGCCAGCTTCTTCAACATACATCAGTTATCTTTCTTCAAATCACTGACAAGAATTTAAAAACTGCTTCATCAGAACAACTGTTACCCTTTCTCCTCCTCTAGTTAGAACCTGATCTTCTAAAAAGGGCCATATTTACAGCTTCTTTTGAAATTTTGAAACCATTTGGCTGATATGTTTTTGCTACATTTTCTTTTCCTGATTTAATTACTGGGGACATTTGCATGAAAACAGGAGGATGGGGACATAAGATTTTTGTCTTATGAGTTCATCTGTTTCTGATGCTTATTTCCCACCTGAGATCAGTGTCTGTTTTATTACAACTGGGAGACCAGGAGCTAGATTGGAATTGAAAAACAAAATTGTTGGAGGTAAAATAAAATTCAGAAATAGAAACTTAGGAGGCTGAGAGATTGATGGATGTTATGATAATGAGTTTTCTAGCAGGTCACTTATTGACAAGCAGTCTGTACTGTCAGTGTCAGATGCTGTTGCTATTGAGAAGGTTGACAACCCAGGGAACTCTACAGAACAAGTCGGTCAATGCCCAGCAGTTACTGCCCTGGTGATGCCCATCATCAAGGAAAGCAATGACGGCGCCAGGTCTGCGTTACGTATGAAATCTAGAGATGACCATGCAGTCAGTGTTGCAAAGGAGGTGAAGCAAAACATGCTCCCAATTCCGATCGCTTTGCAGATGTTTGTGATTTTTCACAAGGAGGATTAAAAAAAGACTCAGGATGGATTCTGAGCATCCTCACCTAGAGTTCCACGGGCACATAAATATGTGTGTGCTCAAAGCTGAGGCTATAGTCTTCTACCTTTTCACTTTCGTTTTGCATATATTCCGGTTTGTTGAATGGTAGTAGTGTTCAATCTTTCCATTTCCTTTTTTTTTTTTAATTTTTAAAAATTTTTTTTTGACAGGCAGAGTGGACACTGAGAGAGAGAGAGATGGAGAGAAAGGTCTTCCTTTGCCACTGGTTCACCCTCCAATGGCCGCCACGGCTGGCGTGCTGCGGCCGGCGCACTGCACTGATCTGATGGCAGGAGCCAGGTGCTTCTCCTGGTCTCCCATGGGGTGCAGGGCCCAAGCACTTGGGCCATCCTCCACTGCACTCCCTGGCCACAGCAGAGAGCTGGCCTGGAAGAGGGGCAACCGGGACAGAATTCGGCGCCCCGACTGGGACTAGAACCCGGTGTGCTGGCGCTGCAAGGCGGAGGATTAGCCTAGTGAGCCATGGCGCCGGCCATTTCCTTTTTTTTTTTTTTTTTTAAAGATTTACTTATTTATTTGAAAGTCAGAGTTACACAGAAAGAGGAGAGGCAGAGAGAGAGAGAGAGGTCTTCCACCTGATGGTTCACTCTCCAATTGGCCGCAATGACCAGAACTGCACTGATCCAAAGCCAGGAGCCAGGAGCTTCCTGCAGATCTCCCACATGGGTGCAGGGGCCCAAGCACTTGGGCCATCTTCTACTGCTTTCCCAGGCCATATCAGAGAGTTGGATCGGAAATGGAGCAGCCAGGTCTTGAACTGACACCCATATGGGATGCCAGTGCTTCAGGCCAGGGCGTTAACCCACTGTGCCACAGCGCTGGCCCCCAATCTTCCCATTTCAAACACTGATTTTATTTTTAACTTCCCTCTTTTCCTGAACCCCATCATCAGGCATTCTGTACTGTTAATGATCTTAACTCTGCCTGGTCCTCAAAGGCTCTGCTGTTTCCCACACTTACATTCCTATCCTATTCAGTGAATTTCTCATCTGTTTCCTGGAAGACAACGCCAATGTCCTAACTGGTCTTCTTTTTTCCAGCAATTCCTTGTATCTATCTAGTCCCACCATCCTCAAAGAGTGTACGGGAGCTGAGATGTATCTGACCATATCACTGCTGATTTATGAAAGCCATTCCCCATTATATAAGTGCTGTGCTTCTCAAACTTTGTCTCCAAAGTAATGCAATGAAGGGCAATTTAGTATTTACTGAGTGTTTTGAAAGAATAGTCTTCCTATTCTACTTAGTTTCTCTCCAATAGTTTTAGGTGAAATTGACAACCCAAGAATCTGGGCCATATTAATCCTTCCTGTCCCTAGAGTTTGACCTCCCCAGAATAAGAAGCATAACGCCAATGATATAAACTATTTGCTGTTTTTAAACAAAACATTCATTTTATTTATCTGAAAAGCAGAGTGAGAGGGGAGAGAGACCTTCTATCACTGGTTCGTTTCCCAAATGACTGAAACCAGGAGCCTGGAACTTCATCTGGGTTTCCCACTTGGTTGACAGGGCCCTGGTACTTGGATCATCTTCCTCTGCTTTTCCCATGCTATTAACAGGCAGCTGCATTGGCAGAGCAGCAGCCAGGACAGGAAGTGATGCCCATATGGGATGCTGGCATCACAAGTGGCCGCTTAGCCCATTGCCCGACAACACCGGCCCCCAGAGTGGACACTTACCTGAACTGAGTATGAATGTGGTGGTGCAAACTAATTTCCACCACTGAACAAAGATCTCCAAGTACATGCATGTTCTACTGACAGAGCGTTTAGCCACAGGGAGGCTATAGAATTCCCATGCTTCTTCTCAATAGGAGACCCCAAAGTTGGAAATGCCTTCTTGTGCTTTTTAATAACTGTGTTTATTTTAGACATACATTTGCAAAAGTATTAAGATAAAAATAGCTTCCACATGTAAAATATTTATAAATTTCAAAGCTTTTTCACATACATGATCTCATTTGAGTTTTATAATCAGCTTTAATATTTATTTTATTTATTTGAAAGGCAGAGTTACAGAGAGAGGTAGAGACAGAGAGAGAGGTCTTCCATCTGCTGGTTCACTCTCCAGATGGCCACAATGGCCGGAATTGCACTAATCCGAAGCCAGGAGCCTGGAGCTTCTTCTAGGTCTCCCACATGGGTACAGGGGCCCAAGGACCTGGGGGCCATCTTCTACTGCCTTCCCAGGCCACAGTAAAGAGCTGGATCAGAAGAGGAGCAGCTGAGACTAGAACTGGTGCCCATATGGGATGCTGGTACTTCAGGTCAGGGCATTAACCTGCTGTGCCACAGCACCGGCCCCTATAATAAGCTTTCAAGGTTGGCGAATATTGTTATGCCCAATTTGGAAAAGGAAGGAATTCAGGTTTTTGTGGAGTGACATAAAACAATTGAACCCATTTTGGAAGTTGCAAATGTGTTTCATATAGGGAAGGATCTTCATAAAGCTGGTCTTCTGTGACACCTGGAGAGATGGAGTGGGGCAAGGACTCCTAAGGCCACTGGCTAAGTAGACATTGCACCCAGGGTCCTGAGACTCAGTTTCGTCCTATACATTCCCTCCTATAGAGAAGTCACACAAGGATGCACACAGCACACAGCGAGCCTTGGTTTCAGGAAAGCAGCCTGAAGAAATGATTCTTGATTTTATTTTTCATAACTGATTTGTTACCTGTCACTGATACACAAAAATACCAAATCATAGAGTTGATTAAGAAAGCACTTTAGTAGTGAAATTGGAAAATTAGTTGGGTTTATTTGGCATAAGTGAGTAAGGACAGCAGGGATCATGTCAAAGTTGAGCATTTTAAGATAATTTATTCCTTTTGTCATAAATTCATACAATTCCTAGTGTATTTTCATTTTATTTGAAAGCTGCATAAACACACACATGCACACACATGCAGGACTAAGTTGAAATCAGTGCTAAATTGAACTCAATAGAATTCTTCCAAGTTGGTGGCAGGGAACCATTACCTGTTGCCTAACAGGAGGCTAGCAGAGCTGGGACTCTCCTCCAAGCTCTGTAATATGAGATACAGGGGTCCTAAATAATAACATAAATTCTGTGCTGAACACCCACCCAGTTCCTGGTTTTAAGTAAACATAAAGAGACTATTTGAATAGATGTCGCTTATAATTTTCTATATTTCTTTTCTGATAAATATGAGTTCCAGGAACATGTATAATTTGTATAGTTCTATTGTTGAATAAATACAACTTCCAGTAAAAGACTGTCTTCTGTGCCGAATTTCATGCAGCAAATTTAGCAAATTCTCTTTTGGAGGAAGAAAAGAATTCACAAAAGTTAAAATGGTAAGTAATAACATATCTAGTATGATTGTTCTGTAAATCACTCTTGAAAGATCAATGATACAAAATACATTCTTCATATACTGTGAAGCACCAACTAAATGCAAAGAAAGTTTAATTTTCTTCCTTTTTTCTCTCAGAAATTGGTTAAGTAGGAAGTGGGCATTTAGCTTAGAAGTTAAAATGCCCACACCCCACATGGGAGTACTTGAGTTCCATTTCTGGTTCTGATTCTGACTCCAGCTTCTTGATAATGCAGACCTTTGGAATTAGCAGTGATTACTCAAGTAGTTGAGTTCTAGCCACCCATGTGGGAAACAAGGCTTGAGTTCCTGGCTCCTGTTTTTTTCTGGCCAGTGGCTTCTGTGGGCATTTGGAGAGTAAGCCAGTGGATGGGGCTCTCTCTCTATCTTTATCCTTTTCCAGTTAATTAGTTAATTAATTAATTAAAAGTTGGCTAAGCAGCTTTAAAAAATATGCTTCTATACATATTTATTAAATATGTTAAAGTTAATGTAAAGGTACTGGCTAATGCATTAATATTATCAACCAATTAATAAATTTTACTATGTGATGGGGTACTCAATTTTCTAAGCTAATGGACTATTTGACAAATTACATGTCCAGCAAATGCTTGCTAATTTCCTACTGTGTGCTAGGCATCTTGCTGGGAATAAGGATAAAGTGTGATCAAGACAGACTCGGTCTTTGCAGGCCAGCAGGGAAGACAGACTATGTGTGATGAATGCTACTGGGAGTATAGAAGGCAGGCCCATCTAGTCAAATGATGGCTACAAAATAAGGTGAAGGCGAGAGTAGATCTTCCTAATGCACAGAAGGTCAGGTCCTTAAAATCCATCAACCTCTGCTGAAATTAGTTTAAATCACCTGTGACGTCTTATAGCCCTTCCAGGCTAGGCTAAATGCATGCTGGGACCTCTGAGTAGGTTGGAAGCAAGAGAAAATAAAGTCCAGAATCAGAGCTAGCAGGATGGAGGCCAAGGATCCAATGATAATACTGTAGGGCTCTACTGAACAAAGTTCTCAAGAGGCTGATCTCAGTACCCAGGGGTTCCTTCTGGTGGGTGGGAGCTTTTTTTGCCAGAATGAGGCAGTGTCTTTTACTGGCTTTACTGCCTTGGTTGTAATAGGACCTCAATTAACTGCTGGATCTAGACCCTGATCAGAGAATATTGGCAAGGACTAGGCAGACAACCAGAGAGGAACAGCCTCAAACTGAGGTTCTGAGGCCAGCGTTGTGGCTTAGTGAGTATAACTGCTACCTGCGACGCTGGCATCCCATATGGGTGCTAGTTTGGGTTTGAGTCCTGGCTCCTGCACTTCTGATCCAGCTCCCTGCTATTGCACCTGGGAAAGCAGCAGCAGATGGCCCATGTTGTTGGGCTCCTGCCACCCACATGGGAGACCTGCAAGAAGCTCCTGGCTCCTAGCTTTGGTCTGGTCCAGCCCTAAGCAGTGTGGCCATTTGGGAAATGAAGCAGTGGATGGAAGCTCGCTCTCTCTCTCTCTCTCTCTAGCTCTGCCTTTCAAATAAATAAAAATAAATCTTTAAAAGTAAACAGGTTCAGTCCAGGGCATTTGTTCCAAGTGGGAAGCAGAGCGCATGATGGACACCACAGCAGACGCAATGAGCACATCAGAAGGGGCTGGACGATGCTCTCTAGGACCTGCATGGTCCCTGGGTCCTCTCTGGGTGTCAGGCTCAGGGCAGCACACTCTCTCTTTTCCCCACCCTCCCTTCATCAATGTCTCCCTCTTCTTACTCCCCACCATCCTGCCTCTATTGTCTATTTGATTATATCCCAATGCTACCGGTTATGTCTAAATATTGGATAAGGCTTCTGTTTGCAAGAACTATTCATAGATTTTGAATGTGGATTTGGCTTTGGTTGGGAAAATATTATTTTCAGTCATCATCAGCCCTTTAGAAAAATATGGGTATGCCTTGAGTTTTTGCTGTAGAAGGTATGATATTTGTAATGAAAATAAATACAGGGACATGCATTTGGCACAGCAGTTAAGATATAACTTGAGATACCAGCATCACATATCAGAG
>NC_091434.1:97848295-97893235 GCF_964237555.1 Oryctolagus cuniculus | reverse complement strand
CTCAAATAAAATAAATAAATCTTTACAAGTAAATACAAAAAACTTCAATATTTTGATTTTTTATAATGTTTGTACAGTCAGTGAATATGTGAAGTTTTTTCTTTAAGCTTTTAAGTTTTTCTTTTTATTTGAGGTAACTAAATATCACTCATGCATACATTGTTACTATCTAATGTACAGGGTCTTTAGAAATGGACCTAATAAACATGAGCTCATCATGTTTCTGCTCAACTTTATTTTTCCAAGTCACATTAAAAATACAACTTTATTTTCTGTTTGAACATAAATTTACTCAGACAGGTGTTCCCTGATTTATTTTTTTTTAAAAGACTGACTTGGGCAACCCAGGTTTTAGGCCACTTACCACTTGGACAAGTGATTTTTTGGTCAAGACACTGAAATTTCTTGGTTGTCAGGTTTTGTATCTATAGGGAGATAATAGCAGCAGCCTAATAAAATTGTGATTTAGAACAAATGACACAATGGAGACCAAAGTGCTTATTAATTGCACAGGTCTAAGGCAGGTGTTTGGTATTTATATTCAGATGCAGGTTATGTTCACATTGTATGCAGTAAAATATGAATACGTTCAAAGGCTCAACCAGTTCCCGAGGCAAGAAATGTGAAATGGCAACAACCAACAAGGTTAGTAAAACGCTTGGCTTCTGACCAATCTTCTTCAACATCTTTCCCAATGGCATATTTTAAACGATGAGGAAAGATAAAGGAATGAAGAGAACTGCACTTTCTCTGTAACCCTTAAAATGTTTTGTCTTCCAAAGAAATTCAGCCATAGAAACTTGAGGCCTAACCCAGTATTAAAGGTGACCATTGAAAGGACTGTTTAGAATGTTGTATTTATGAAAGTGAGGTGCCATGAACATGTACTTCTATCAGACAGAGGTGGATATGATCAGAACAAGCTTGTTCACAAAGCCCTCCCCTCGTCCTTGGCCACGAGTCACACACATCTGATGTCTGGACATGAAATGCTTCCCTGAATCAAAGCTTAAGCTTGTGTGTGTGTGTATGTGTGCGTGTGTGAAATAAAAAAGGAAGAATGAAATTGAGACACACCAAACTTTTTTGTTGATTCAAATTTGAGGTCAAATTCTAATAACACAGCTGTCCAGATGTGAGACACTAATGAGAACATAAGGAATTCCTGGATAGAGTGGAAGTTTGGCCCAACGGCCTGTCTGCTTCAAGTTTATTGCAACACACCTCTCCATGTTGTCAGCATATCTTGCAACCCCTTTTGTCTACATAAACATGTCCAGCTGTCCCTTAAATTCATCTTCTACTTTATGATTCACTCAGTGGACTGACTTGGAAACTCACGGTAGTTTCCATATGCCTGCAGATCTTTGGATGAACTGAGTCCTACATTATCACTATTCCTTAACTAATTATATAGAAATACTGTGATGATAAAATATTTATAGTATATCTCATGGAAATTTTGAAGAAATCAACAGAAAAAGTAACGACAGTGAATTTAGAAACAATTGTTCTTTTGCTAATCTATATTTCATTTTTTCTTGAAGACATGAGGAAATAAGATGTGCAGGATTAAAGTGTGTAAATATAAACACTTTTGTTTTTCACTATGTTAATCTCATTAACAAATCTCTCAGCAGGTAGGAAATACTAAGCTCAGTAGAAAAACAGGATGTGATATTTAACTCAGATATTTTTCCTAATCCTATCATATTCCAGTTTAAAATCCATTTGATGAAAAATTTTTAAAAAGTTTATTTATTTATTTGAAAGGCAGAGTTACAGAGAGGCAGAGGCAGAGAGAGAGAGAGAGAGAGAGAGGGCATTCATCCACTGGATCACTCCCCAAATGGCTACAATGGCCTGAGCTGGACCTATCCAAAACCAGGAGCCAGGAGCTTCTTTCAGGTCTCCCACGTGGGTGCAGGGGC
This sequence comes from Oryctolagus cuniculus, assembly GCF_964237555.1. Lineage (NCBI taxonomy): Eukaryota > Metazoa > Chordata > Mammalia > Lagomorpha > Leporidae > Oryctolagus > Oryctolagus cuniculus. The sequence continues at coordinate 97,891,304 of NC_091434.1, read as the reverse complement.
CCAAGCACTTGGGCCATCTTCTACTGCTTTCCCAGGCTACAGCAGAGAGCTGGATTGGAGGTGGAGGATCAGGGACTTGAACTGGTGCCCACATGGGATGCCAGCACTGCAGATTGGGGCTTTAACCTGCTGTGCTATAGTGCTGACTCTTGATGTAAATTTAAAAACAAACAAGCATACAAAACTGTATCAGTTCTTGGAGTTTTAACATTAATTTTTTTTTTCTCAAAATGTTCCAAATGACTGGGACCAGTATCCTTAGGAAAAATTCTTAGGTTAATCCTTGGGTTTCCTGATTAGAAAGTATACTTGAAAACTCCCTTTAATATTTGATTGGAGGGGACAGGTGCTGTGGCATTAGTAGTTTCAGACTTTGCTAGCAGTACTAGCATCCCATATGGGCATCAAGTGCTTGGGCCCCTGTACCCACGTGGGAGACCCAGAAGAAGCTCCTGGCTCCTGGCTTTGGGTCAGCCCAGCTCCAGCCATTGCAGTCATTTGGGGAGTGAACTAGTGGATGGAAGACCTCTTTATTTGTCTTTCCTTTTTTCTGTCTCTAACTCTGCCTCTCAAGTAAATAAATAACTCTTTGAAATATATTTGATTGGAGCTCATGGAAGTGGAAATAACTAATGGCTACTAAGAATAATTAGTGAATAATGATGCATAATTTCCATGAATATTTTGCATTTTACTATTTTGAAAAACACTATGTTTAAAATTATTTCAATACATTTGTGCTTATTTTGATGCGTGTATTAAGATTACCGACATATCAGTTTTTTTTTTAAAGATTTGCATTTGAACAGCAGAGTGACAGAGATGGAGGGAGAGAGGGAGGGATCTTCTATCGTTTCCTCTATCTGTTGGTTCGCTCCCAAAATGCCTGCAATTGCCAGCAATGGGCCAGGCAGAAGTCAGAAGCCAGGAACTCCATCCAAGACACTCAAACTGGGTGGCAGGTACCCAAGTGCTCAGTCCATCCTCTGCTTCATTCCCAGGTGCATTAGCAGGAAACTGGATCAGAAGTAGAGGAGCTGGGACTCTAATCAGGCAGTCTGATATGGGATGCAGGCTTCCAAAGTAGTGGCTTAACTTTAAGGCCTTTCTCCCACATGTGAGCTTTAGTCTTTTATTGACAGACACATAAGGTGATCAACTTGTCCTTCACTCAGCCTGGAATTTGCTGGTTTTAGCCCTGAAAGTCTCACATCCTGTGAAATCCCTCAGCTACATATGAAAAAAGCACAAATAATTTGTCTTTGAAATATGCTTGGTTTTTTTGTTTGTTCAATCTTCCGACTCTGAGAACCCCAAAAGAGAAAGTGTTTTATCAGCATTGAGGATTTTGGGCTCTTTTAACAGCCCACCACAGTGACTATGGTAGAAGACGACCCATGCATTTTTTTTACAGTATTTCCAAGCTCAGATACACAATTTTTTTATAACTGAAAAATATTTTAATGTCTAAGCTATTTTTGATTCAAATTCTTCTCTCATGTCATTTGTTTTCTAAATATGCTCTAATATACTCTTAGAATCCAGCATCCTGAATGGTTCTCCAGTTCCCTGAAGCCTAAGCCATATTCACTGTCTAGATTATAGCAGGAAAAAGTGTGTCCTAGATTGAGTTATTTTAATATTGTGTGTCTTACAAATACAAGAATTCTGTAGGTATTTTGAAAATTTTAGAATGTGGACAGTGACTTCTGAACTCTGTCAAGGAGGAAGTCCCAACAAAGAGCAAGCTTGAATCACTTAATGATTTCTAGTTCCAATGAAGACTTCTACAAGATTCCTCTTCCTTAAAATGCAGTGCCAGCATCCCATGTGGATGCTGGTTTAAGTCCTGGCTGTACCACTTCTTATCCAGCTCTCTGCTATGGGCTGGGAAAGCAGTAGAAGATGGCCCAAAGCCTTGGGGCCTCTGAACCTGCGTGGGAGACCTGGAATAAGCTCCTGGCTCCTGGCTTCGAATCTGCATTGCTCCAGCTGTTGTGACCATCTGGAGAGTGAGCCAGCGGATGGCAGACCTCTCTCTCTTTCTCTCTCTCTGCCCCTGCCTCTCTGTAACTCTGCATTTCAAATAAATAAATAAATCTTAAAAAAAAACCCTGGTCTGCTCAGAGTTGTTTAATTAGTATTCTTCATTTTTAGATTATCCCATGGAAGATGACCAAAAGTCCTTTTTTCTTTTTAAAAATTTATTTTTTTTAAAAAGACATTAACAGAGAGGCAGAGGCAGAGAGAGAGAGAGAGAGAGAGAGAGAGAGATGTCTTCCATCCACTGGTTCACTCCCTAACTGATTGCAATGGCCGGAGATGTGCCGATCCAAAGTCAGGAGCCAGGAGCCAGGAGCCTTTTCTGGGTTTTCCACGTGGGTGCAGGGCCCAAGGACCTGGGGCATATTCCACTGCTTTCCCAGGCCACAGCAGAGAGCTGGATCAGAGGTGGAGCACCCAGGACTCCAAACGGAGCCCATAACGGACAGAGTGGACAGAGTGCCACTGCGGGTGGCAGCCTCACATGGTATGCTTCAGTGCTGGCCCCCCAAAGGTCTTAAATACAGAGGAATGTAGCTTTCCACTCATGCAGGATTTCTGCATTTTTTCTTAAGCATGTTGCATGTTGCTGTGGTAGCACCTCGTTTTGTGTGTGTGTGTGTGTGTGTGTGCGCGCGCGGGAGCACAAATGTTTGTAAATACATAGTATCTAGATACAGAATATGTCACTCATTTCTTTCCTGGTCACCATGCTGCATGACTGATCCATTTCATATGATGTGTTTAGTATGGTTCATTGCCCACTGGTCTTATTATTTAACAATTTGCATTAAATTGAATTCTCTATTTACAGGTGTAAATGGAAATTTTGGCTTCTGAGAATTTATTATTTACTGGCTAGAATATTCGTGGTTGAATTAGCTCTGCCAATATTGGATAGCATATACCTGGAATGAAGTTTGGGATATTGAATTAGAGTATCACAGTAATAGGAACTTGTTATTTTTTATGGCTAAGCTTGAGCTACTGAGGTCAGATCAGTATCATTAGTCTAGGAGACATTTACTATAATTCTCCAGAGGTTTTTAAAAAACCATATGCATGTCTTGATGGATCAGAGGAAGTTAAATTAGTGGTAATGTGTATAAATTACTCAAAAGTTCAAAAAGCTTGAAACCTTTATCATCTGCTATAACATTTTGTTGATAACTGGGAATTTTTCATTTTAAACTCTCTTGGCTTCCCAAAGGCTTTGGGAGCTAATATTTATTGACTGTGTACTACTCCTACTCTCTGCATTTTATGCTTTACTTATATTGCACCTTGAGAGGTAAGTATTACATTTATTCCCACTTTACAGGGAATGCTCGAGAAGATTATATAACTTGCCTGCTCACACACCCAGTGAGTGACAGAGTCATGTGGAAACCTACTTTCCAGGCCACTGTTCTATTGTGGCTCAGTTAGCACAAGCTCTGCACTGGTCTAAATCTGGCCTGGTTTTCCCACCACTTTCTCCATAACCTCTCTCAACATTTCAGTACTTCAGGCGATGCAAAAGCCATTCACTGCCTCCTGGGCTTTCCATGTGGTTTTTCATCCTTACCTTTTCTGCCTGATGCACTTTGCCTTTGCCTTTTTCTGCCTTTTTTTCCAGCCCCAGCTGTGACTTCATCACCAAAGGTCACTATCCATACTGCATCAGCTCCCGGGACACGGATTTACTTTTTGGTTTCTAACTTCTCTTTCTCTCTCTCTCTTTTTTTTAACAGGCAGAGTGGACAGTGAGAGAGAGAGAGAGAGACAGAGAAAGGTCTTCCTATCTGTTGGTTCACCCCTCAAATGGCCACTACAGCCAGCGCGCTGCGCCGATCCCAAGCCAGGAGCCAGGTGCTTTCTCCTGGTCTCCCATGCAGGTGCAGGGCCCAGGACTTGGGCCATCCTCCACTGCACTCCCCAGCCACAGCAGAGAGCTGGACTGGAAGAGGGGACACCAGTACAGAATCCGGCACCGCGACCTGGGCTAGAACCTGAGGTGCTGGCACTGCAGGCAGAGGATTAGTGAGCCGTGGTGCCGGCCCTCTCTCTTTCTTTTAACAACATTTTTATTGAGCTCTAATTCACATGTCATCTAATTCACTCATTTAAAGCCTACGCTTCAATAGTTTTCAATATATTTGTAGGTATATGTGCCAGCATAGACAGAAGTTACGAATATTTTCGTCACCACAAAGGGAAGCCCTGTGCACTTTAGCTACCACTACCTCTCTCTGCTCCTTCCTTTTCCCTCAATCAACAATTGACCCACTGTCTCGGTAGATTTACCTCTTCAGGCCATTTTACATGAAAGGATTCACATGAAACTTATTTTGTGTCTGGCTTCTCTCACTTAAAACATGAAATTTGTGAGGCTCACCCATGTTTTAACATGCCTTATTTCTTTTTATGGCTGAATAGTATTCTATTATATGGACATACCACTTTGTGATTATCTATACACTCATCTGTTGGATTGTTTCTCCTTTTAAGCAATTATGAATAGTACTGCTTTGAACATTTGTGTACAAGGTTTGTTTCAACATCTGCTTTCAGCTTTCTTAGCTACAGACCTAAGAATGGAATTCTTGGGTTGTAATTCTATTTTCCACCTCTTGAGGAATGGCCACAGTACTTTGAAAGTAGCTATACCATTTTGCATTCGTATCATACAATGTGCAATAGTTCTCTACATCCTTGCCAATTCTTATTGTTTACTGAGATTTTTGATTTTTGCTTTGGTTATGGCTGTCCTAGTGGTGGTTAGGAGGCCTGATTGGGGGCTGGGTTGTGGTATAGCAGGTTAAGCCACTGCCTGGAATGCTGACATTCCATACAGTCCTAGCTGTTCCATTTCTGATCCGTCTCCTTGCTACTGTGCCTAGGAAAGTACTTGGGCCCCTGCACCAATGTTGGAGAACTGGACGAAGCTCTTAGTTCCTGCCTTCCACTGGCCCAGCCCCAGCCATTGTGGCCATCTAGGGAGTGAACCAGCGGATGGAAGATCTTTCTTTCTCTCTTTCTAACTATGCCTTTCAAGTAAATAAATAAATAAATATTTATAAAGAGGCCTGATATATTCTTAAGATCCTATAAAGATGCTAAAAGAAAGCTTTATTCTTTTTTCTTTTGTGTTTTCAAGCCCTTGCTTACTGTATTTGTCACCACATCCTTTAGTCAACTACTCTCTCTGTTCTCCCTTCATCCCCTTTTTGAAACCAGGGTGGAAAGTCATTTCTTTGCTATACTTATGGCACTGTGCTCAGGACTCAATACTTGCTTATGAATGAATGAATAAAGGAATGAGGGAGAGTTATTTGAGCAAGGGTCTTGGGAACTAACATTTCCTTATCATCACTTCCATTGTGCCAGGTACTGTGTAGCACTAATATGTAATATCTCATTTAACTGGCATGACCCCAGTAAGAGCCAAGTGTGATGATATTCATTTTATGGAAGAAGAATTTGAAACCATAAAAATGCTCTTGTCACCCAACCACTGAATATAGAGTTTGGCTTCCAACCAGGCTCTGAACCCAAAACCTGTTAGCTTCATGAATACACCACAGTAGAAGAAAGATGGGGACTACCTCTGTTCTCATTACTACTACACACTACTGGTTGCTCTCCATGTACCAGGGCCAGGACAGACACTTTGGGGCTGTTATCTAACTTTATCATGTTAACATCTGGTGAGCCAGACATGGTTATTCCAGTGTTTCAGACAATGACACAGTCAATGAAAAATTAAGTGCTTTGTCCAAGAACAAATAGGTAGTAAGCAACAGGCTCAAAGCCAGGTCTGCTAATTGCAAAGTTTATGTACTTCCATGAATGTAGGGAAAATGCTTTCGAGATTTGAAAATTTACCAGGGAAGTCAGTCAGGTATCCAGAAAACCAGAGTACTTAACAATTATTTCCAAGTACCTTTACTTTTCCAGCTACCTCCAATGAAGATTTTGGTGGTGTAGATATTTAACTAGATCTACCTATTACAAACTAGATACTCTGTGACCCAAAATGAATATTCAGTTTACTGGCTTATTCTATTTTTAAGCATCTTACCTATAATATATGTAAAGTACACAGTACCAGACAGGCAATTTTTATATAATAACAAACTAGCTATTTTGCTTTTAACAATTTAGTTATTCATTTGTTCATTATTTATGCCATGTTGCTACCTTGGCACTATGAAATACTGGTAAGAATCCATGGTTAAAAACAAACAAGAAACATTATAGGTAGTATGGAAAAAGTTTGTTTATTTTATTTAATTTTTTAAAAAAGATTTTTTTTTTGTTTTTATTTGAAAGACAGAGTTACAAAGAGCGGTAGAGACAGAGAGACAGAGAGAGTTCTTCCATCTGCTGGTTCACTCCCCAAATGGTTACAATGGCTGGAGCTGAGCTGATCCGAAGCCAGGAGCCAGGAGCTGCTTCTGGGTCTCCCATGCAGGTACAGGGGCCCAAGCACTTGGGCCATCTTCTACTGCTTTCCTAGGCCATAGCAGAGAGCTGGATTGGAAGTGGAGCAGCCAGGACTCAAACCGGCATCCATATAGGATGCTAGCACAGCAGGCTGAGTCTTTAACCCATTGCACCACAGCACCAGCCCCTATCTTTTTATCTATTTGAAAGGCAGAGTGGCGCAGAGAGAAATAGAGTGAGTGAGTTGAGAGAGAGAGGTATCTCCTATCCACTCATTCACTCCACAAATGTATGCAATAGCCAAGGCTTGGCCAGGCCAAAACCAGAATCCCAGAACTCAGTTTGAATCTGCCATGCGGGTAGTAGGAACTCAACCACTTGAGTCATCACCATCTGCCTTCCAGGACAGCTTTAGCAAGAAATTGGATTGGAAGTGGGTTATCTGAGACTTGAACCAGGCACTTGGATATGGGGTATGGGTGTCCCATATGGCAGTTATCCTGCTGTGCCATAATGCCCATCTCTCTAGAAAACATTTTATATACTTTGGTTTTATATTCTGATTTTTCTACTCTGATTTTAGACTACCATTTCAAGATTTATACTTGATAATTAAATATTGGGATAATTAAATATTGACCAGGTTTTGTGGCCAGGTGGAAGTGGAAAAGCAGAGGCATAAGACGCCTTGAAATTTCAAATAATTAATCAATGTGTCCCTCACTCTCGACACCTGGTTTTGACGCTTCATCACTCTTTTGGTGTCATGTTCTTTGTTTCTCTTCATGCCTGCTCAGAGTATTATTTTTAATATAGGCCTCTTTTACCATTTGGTATATGTCTGTCTTGACAGTGACATCTTGAAAATTAAAAAAAATAATACCTCCCTCTCACGCATCCACCCAAGTTGGCTGCCTGTGGCTGCGTTGTGCTTTGAAGTGCGTCACCTTATTACATTCGGCAAATTGTTCAGGACATTGTCTCCAGAAATGTTTTGGAAGGGCTTTGCTGTTAGGTCAGCTTTCTAAGGGCTAGAAATATGTCAAACCTGGCAGGCTTACCTTTATTTAAGAGCCAAAATACAAATAAGTAGATTACAAAGCAATCAATCAATACAGCACTGCAGGATGTTATGGTTGGCATTGACCTCAGAGTTCGGCACCCTCATTTTACAGATGAGTAAGCTCGTCTGTAAACTCTGCAGGAGGTGGGGTTTTGTCCGGTTTCCGTTAGTCAACCAGGTAGCCTTGAGCAGATGGCCATGCCTTCCTCATCTGAGAGACATGAGATTTCCTTCTCTTTACTGAATAATCTTTGAGGGAGTTTTCCCAAATGTCAAGTTTCTATGGTGCTATGACACATTTGATATATTGTATTTGACGTATTTCCAGTCCTTAAAAAGCTTCTGAGCACACATAAAAGAGTGCTCTAATCTTTTATGTGCTTTCTTTATATATTTCTTAAAAGTTGGGAGCACTATCAATTCACAGTTATTGGTAAGGTCATAACTTTTATCCACTGTTGAAAGAATAAACAAATGAAGATCTGTTTCCTAGTCAAAGCATTTCTTCACTTTTTTTCCCTTGTTGGTTTGTTGTAGGCTTGCTAGGGGATATTAGGTTACTGACCTTTGTTTTTCTTTCTACTGGAAGCTTTCACTAAAGTATTTTTGAGGGGCTCTTATAAGGCACAATGACTCTCACATGCCTGTAATTAAATGGATGTCAAGCAAGAACAAACGCACAAATTTGAATTGATTCACTTCCTTTCTTTCTGAGAACGTGTGGGCCCTAACCTGACAGCTTCAGAGCGCCCGGGCTTTCTGAGAATATTTCTTCTCTCTCATTACACTAAAGTGACCGGGAGAATTTAGTACTCTTGCAAAACGTGAGCAGGCAAGTTTGGCAAGCTTGGCAAACAATCTAATTTGACACGATGCATACTTTTTACCCAGCTGTAAACATCTATTTCATTTAGCTCTCACCTGCTATTCTTGTGACAAATCTTTGGAATTGAGACCCTAAGGGTGTCAGAAATATGTAATGTATTTGTGATTGAAATAAGTAGAGATGAGGGTGACTTAACAAACTGGCTTTCAGAGTGCTGGCCAGCGCTCGAAGAATTCTAAAGTACTTTCAGTGCCTCTCTGGATGCTGTGTTTATATATCCTGAATTTTCCAGGGCGACTCTGGGTTGTAAATATTCCATCCTGCTGTTCCCATAAGTACAATCCTACTTGTCAAGCTATGTGTCGTGAGTTTTGGTTTGGAAAATATGGATGTCGTATGTACATCAGAGCCTGTTTGTTCTGGCCTGGTGCCCATGCTATTCCTCCACTGCACCCTACCCTAGCCTGCTTCCCATTGTCATCAAAGGCGTGTTTCTGTTACAGTCCGCTGGCTTGTGCCATCATGCCTAGTGTCTAGGGGGGCATGTAAACAGTAAACTCATCTGTGCTAATGGGCAAGCAGGAGAAAATCAGGGTCAGCTGTGTCTGCACATCTGTTGTGACACCTCCCAGGTAGCATAAGTAGTGCTCCAGATATACGGGGAGTGGTTGGTTGGTGGGGGCACGGCTTTTGCAAGAGGCAGGGTCTTCTACAGTTCATGATCAAGATGGTTTCATATTCTGCTCATATCTTGGGCCAGCTTTTCATACGTGTCCTAGCCATGTTTAAATCCCTGCAACAGTAGGAAAGGAGAAACACCCGTGGGCTAACTTTACTTCTCTGCACACAGCGATATCGTCTGATGTGAGTACACCACTCAAAACCACAGGTGGAAAGCAAAATGGCTTTATCGTGATATTTGCTGAGACAGTAAGACAAATACATATATGCCACTTTATTGTTGAACTTCTTCCTCCTCCTCCAACGTGAAAAAATATTCATTAGCTTGACAAGGAAACCATTTTTTTTTAAAAAAGATCTATTTAGTTATTTGAAAGGCAGAGTTACAGAGAAGCAAAGACAGAGAGAGAGAGAGAGAGGTTTTCCATTTGCTGGTTCATTCCCCAAATGGCTGTAATGACTGTCGCTGCGCCGATGGGAAGTCAGGAGCCAGGACCTTCTTCCGGGTCTCCTACATGGGTGCAGGCTGCCCAAGGACTCGGGCCATCTTCCACTGCTTTTTCAGGCCACAGCAGAGAGCTGGGTCAGAAGCAGAACAGCTGAGACTTGAACCAGTGCCCATATGGGATGCCAGCACAGCAGGCGGCGGCTTTACCTGCTATGTCACAGCCGGTGGAAACCAAGTTTAACTTACTTCAGGAGTATTTGAAATGTTTTGTAGATTTCAAGTTCATTGTTACTTTCCTTTTACTCTAACCTTGTTATTTCCGTTTATTTAATGTGACTTCATTACATAAATATATGAAAGTTTCTACTCACTATCCAGACAACATGCTTTAAAAAATCTCTGCTTGTGGCAGATGTTTGATGCGACATTTGGGACCTCCTCATCCCATGTTGCAGGACCTGGCTTTGGTTCTTGGCTTCCCTCCTGATTCCAGCTGATGTGCACTCAGAGGCAGCAAGGATGGCTTAAGTGCTTGACTGAGTTCCTCTTTCCTGACTATTGTGGACGTTTGGGGAGTGCACCAGCAAATGAAGATCTGTCTCTGTCTCTCTCACTCTTTCTCGTCTCTCTGTATTTCAAATAAAATGAAAATAAATAAAAACTAAAAGCATGTGAGTCTTGATACAAATAAAATCTCTGCTTTACCACTTTCATTTGTACCACTTTTCTTTCTTATTTTAGTTTGGTGTTTAGCTGTGATAAAAATAACTCCTTACTCCTCTGTGTTAAGCAGTTTACCTTTAAGAAATTCAATAAGCATTCCTTTTGGCAGTTTGTATGATCTTAAAAAGCAACATCAGTACCTTGACTTTTCAGACCTGAGAGTATTTGCTGACCCAAGTGCTTTCCATATCTTTGCTTATTTTTAAATCACACATGGTTAGGTCTTGAGAATGATCTCTTGAGATTGTCGTCTATTTCAGAAACTGGACACACTAGCACAGGATGTCCATGGCACATGCATTTAGCATCATCATTATCCTAGTCAATACCTGAGTAATTGAGTGGCCTTGTTATCAAATTCAGGCTTTCCTTGTCAGTTTGTTTATACTGAAATTTTACTTCTACATTTGGGGGATTTAATGCCAACACTGCAGAATCACCTTGTTATTTTTGTTAACTGTAATCGTCTATAGCAATAATTGTATGTGATTGAGGGATTAGGATGTACTAGGCTTGTTAACTTCTAAAATTTTAATGACAAGCCAAAAGTTACTGATATTATTATCTCCATTTTACAGATAGGAAAATAAATTTCAAGAAGGCAAATGATACTTTTCTTTCAGTCTCACTGCTGGTAAGAATGAGGCTTAGACTCAGACTGAAGTCTCTCTGACTCAGAAACCCCCACTTCTAACCACTGTGCTATAGTACTTCCTGCTAACCCTGGAAAAAGGTGTCTGTTATGTAAATCAGCACACTTATTGACAATGGACTTCCTTCTTTTATACTGCAATATGCATATATGAAAGCATTTACAACTAGCTTGTATGGGCCTTTTTTAATATATGAAAAATGCCAAAAGCACATAATATATTCTTATTTAAAAAAGAAGTGAGAGTCCCTGGTCTCTCCAAGGTAATCCACTCTTGTGTGTGTGCTTCAAGGTTCTTGCAGTCATGTCTAGATACGACTACATCTACATTTATTTTTCAATTTTTAAAGTTTTATCTTGAGTTTTATTACCCAAACTGCTGCATCTTACCATTTTCTGCTTGCATTGGAACCTTTAAAAATTTATTTCTCTGGAAAATTGGAGAAAGTCTTCATTTTTTCAATGAAGATTTTTTTTTTTTTTTTTTTTGACAGGCAGAGTGGACAGTGAGAGAGAGAGACAGAGAGAAAGGTCTTCCTTTGCCATTGGTTCACCCTCCAATGGCCGCCGCGGCCGGCGCGCTGCGGCCGGCGCACCGCGCTGATCCGATGGCAGGAGCCAGGAGCCAGGTGCTTTTCCTGGTCTCCCATGGGGTGCAGGGCCCAAGCACCTGGGCCATCCTCCACTGCACTCCCTGGCCACAGCAGAGAGCTGGCCTGGAAGAGGGGCAACCGGGACAGAATCCGGTGCCCTGACCGGGACTAGAACCCGGTGTGCCGGTGCCGCTAGGCGGAGGATTAGCCTAGTGAGCCGCGGCGCCGGCCTCAATGAAGATTTTGAAAGTCAAAGTGTGTAATCTGTGGTCAAATGGCTTTCCAATACTGACTCTTCTTCTTTCTCCTGATATCTGCCCATTGTTGTATGCTAGGGAGAAGGGTTTAGTCAAATGTTTAGTGTTTCATGGTTTTTCCCCCTCCTATGTGGATGATTGGAGATCTTTACAGATCCTTATTTTTTTTTTTTTTAGGTCAGAAATCCCTCTTAAAAACAGACATGTAGCATAAGCTCTTCCAAACCTCTATCTTCTATTTAAAAAAATGGGGACTTTTCCCTGGGGCTAGTGCCGTGGCGCTGAAGGTTAATCCTCAGCCTGCGGCACCAGCATCCCATTTGGGCGCTGGTTCTAGTCCCAGCTGCTCCTCTTCCTATCCAGCTCTCTGCTGTGGCCTGGCAAAGCAGTACAACATGGCCCAAGTCCTTGGGTGTCTGTACCCACATGGGAGACCTGGAAGAAGCACCTGGCTCCTGGCTTTGGATCGGCATAGCTCTGGCTGTTGTGGCCATTTGGGGAGTGAACAAACAAAAGGAAGACCTTCTCTCTCTCTCTCTCTCTCTCTCTCTCTCTCTCTCTCTCTCTGTAATTCTACCTTTCAAATAAATAAATAAAATATTTTAAAAAATGAGGACTTTTCATAATGAACAAGAGGGAGAGACAGGATGAATGGTGACAGGAAAGGCAGTCATCGTTTCAGAAGCCACAGGAGCACATCTTCCCCTCCTTTGAATGAACCAGAGTTGATCTTAGATGGAACTACATAGGAAGCAAAGTTTGCCTTCATCCTTGTCTTAACTAGGGGCATCCATTTTCCTCCCATGAGCACTGATAGGAGCTTATGAATCTACTCTCTTTTCAGGCTGAAGCCAAGAGCCAGGAATTCAGTATAGGTTTCCCACATCCGTGGTTGGAAGACCCTGCTGCCTCCCAAGGGCTACATTAGCTGGAATCAGGAGTTGGAAGTGGGCATAAAACTCAGGCACTCTAATAATAGGATGCTTGCATCTTTACTGCTAGCACAAACAAGTCTTGAGGAAACTATTGGATTGCTTGAGGCAAATATGGTTGTTGGCCTGGAAGTCATAGCAAGTAAGTGTCCTCCACATCTTACAAGAAGGATGGTCATATAGTTAATCATCCAAATTGGGCTAGTTTTGAGATGGAATGGAGGTGTTACTAGCAATTACTCCTGGTAAAGAGTTGCAAACTTGGATTATCCTAGCTGAATTCAGATCTAAGATCTTTCTACTTTTGAGGTCCACTTTGACAATTTTTTGCAGTGCTGGCATCCAATATGGGCATTGGTTCAAGTCCTGGCTACTCCTCTTCTGATCCAGCTTTCTGCTATAGACTGGGAAAGCAGCAGAAGATGGCCCAAGTTCTTGGGCCCCTGAACCCATGTGGGAGACCCGGAAGAAGCTCCTGGCTCCAGATCAACCCATCTTCGGCCGTTGTGGCCATCTGGGAATTGACCAGTGGATGGAAGACCTCTCTCTCCCTCTCTTTCTCTCTCTCTCCGCTTCTGCCTCTCTGTAACTCTGCCTTTCAAATAAAATAATTAAATAAAAAAATACAGATGTGGGAAAGAGGTATAACATGTCACCAACTTTTATACTTTTAGATGAACTTCCATGTTTTACCTACCAAAATAATTGTACCTAAAAATAGTATTAATGTGGGCAAAATGGCATATTAGCCATAGAAGCAATATATTTATTTATTTATGAGATGATTTGCCATTAAGTAATCTGAATGTGAATCTGTAATTGTTCTTAGAACAAGTGTTCTGTTTGCCGAGTCCCTGTGTAGGGAGAAAGCATAATTTTGTGAAATTCGGCCTTACTTATTATACAGAGTATAGAAAAAACTGCCTATGTCTTTTCTTTGGATGATTTTATTTTGGCTTATCATGGTTGCTTTGTGAAAAGTGTCTGTTTCTCTTACCAAGTGACTTAAGGGTTTCTAGACATCACAATTATGTGAGAGTCCCTGAGTAAAAGCATCTGAAGGAATTATAGTTTTAATGCAAATCTTACATGCTGGAGGTAAGGTATATCATATAGCTCCTACCTTGTGGACTGGTGCCTCAGGCCTGGGGCTTTTGGTCATTGCAGGGAGAGTGAGTGTTCTTGAGTAAATGCAGATGTATTTTAGTGCACTGTAATGTGATTTTTTTAAATTATTCAAACAATCAATTTACTGTTGTCATCACATCTTTTCAGATTTTGAAGTGCAAATTTGACACCATTGTTCTTATTAACCATTAAAAAAACTTTTGCCCCTCAAGTTTCCATTATAAGGGATGCATTCTTGAAGTTATGGTTACATTAAAATTCTTACTACAAATGAAGCCAGCTAAAAAATGTTTACCAACTTGAATTGAGCTCATCATGTTTTGTTTGCTGAATAGTGTTTTGTGATTTTACCAACATAAGAATGAGTCTCCAAACTATTTTTAAAAGTGGAGCTTTTACTCTAAAGAAGTGCTTGCTTCATTTTCTTCGTGCTACTCCAAACAAGATGTTGTTTATTACTTTGAAACACTATATGTAAACCCCAGGAATATGTTAAATATGATTGAAGTCTTGGCTGTCTTTAACAAATTGAAGTTTCCAGAAATTTAGCTATGTTTAAAAACCAAAGCCATGTTTTCAGGAAAGATTTCTATTTCCAAATATGTGGTTGCCCAAATCTTTTATATTTTCGTGTCAAATTCAGCTGCCAAATAACACTGTACCTTAACTATAATAATAATAATAATAGCCCAACACGCAAACTTCAGCTTTTAAAAAGCATTGCAAGAACTACTCTGATCATATTTCTTGAACTTATGCTGTTTGTATTCGTGTAAGTGTGCTTTAGAGTAAGCTGTGTAAGGCCTTGGTTACTTATACTGTTACAAATTGACATGCACAGCACAAGATCGGCACTGTATAACAACCAGTCTGGGAAAATACAGGATTTCCTAGCCAGACCAAAATATGAGGTCAAGGGAGTCACTTTTATAATAATAGTGGTTATCTGTTTAATGTGTGATCTGGCAGTGATATGATGTTGACCATAGGCAATCATGCAGACTTCTGAACTGGTTGTGTGCAAGTCTAGAGTTAGAGAAATCCCCCAGTTTGTGATAAAAGGGTATTTATTGCCCTTTTATTTCCTGCATATGCTTCACTTAATCATTTATAAAAGACAAATTAATAGTGAATACCAATTTCATTTTGTGTTTTATTCTGTATTCATTTCTTCACATTTGGGATGTCTATTAATATGTGTTCTTAATAGTTTTGGCACAAGTTCAATGTCAATGAATGAGTGATGTACACATTTTATAGTCTTCTTAAGGGATAATAATGTGCTTCAGTGACAGTGTGTCTTGATTTCTTTGGGGGCAGGGTGCTCTGATATGAGTCATCAGGGATAGAGAACTATTCGTTATTTTTCCCTCAGCAAGTGCGTTGATGCAAAATTTTTGTTCCATTATGTGCATTTTCTTAGAATGGCAATATCAGCATTAGGGGATAGATTAATGCCTACAAACCCGGGTGATCACATGGGACTATCTTTTGCTTTTTCTTTCAATGTGATTGAAAATTCATATTCTATATTTTCATATTAATGACAATGTGATGACACAGCAGAGGAGTTATATTGGCTTGTTGCACACATCAAATGCATTCTTTGCAGAAAAATATGTTTATTTTGAACAAGAGAAGAGAACTTTAAGCCTTTCAAGCATCAGGAAGGCTATTTTGGAGAGGATGGTGGTTGGCTGCTGTTATCTACTCCATGAGCAGAACAAGGAGAAACAGGATTTGATTTCAGCAAAATGAGCTTAAATTATTCTTGCAGAAGCACGCACATGAAACATCACAATGGGTTGTAGTAGTTGCATTTTTTTATTCTCAGGGACCCACATTACTATACCTCAGAGGCATAGCACATGGCCCCAAAGGAAGCTTTAAATTCTAAGGTTTAATGGTATCATTGTTTTAGGCATACAATGTCATGCACAAGAAAATCAGAATTGTAAATATTGAAAAATCTCTCTGGAATTTTAAATAATAATAATAATATTTCATAACTCCCCACACAATTTTTCATACTTTCCCGGCATTTTACCTTTAAAGTAGTAAAGTATAAAGGATGTGAGTCCATAGCATTGGGGGTGGTAGCCTGGAAGACTTCTGACTTCTGGCCCCACGTAATTCACTATTAGTGGGGAGCCCAGGCTGTTAGCTGCAGTGGTTACCTTCAAGTAGCTGCCAAAGACTGAATATGAGATTTTAAGAGGTATGAGTTGTAACTACTTCTTTCTATCATTTTTATTTAAGATGCTTTTTAAAAAAAAAAAAAAAACTTGTACTTAGGATGATTTTGTTTATTTATTGTTATTTGTTTGAAAGACAAATAGGGGCATGCGCTGTGGTGCAATAGGTTAACTCTACAGCCTACAGTGCTGGCATCCCCTATGGGCACCGGTTCAAGTCCTGGCTGCTTCTCTTCCTATCCAGCTCTCTGCTGTGGCCTGGGAAAACAGCAGAAGATGGCCCAAGTCTTTGGGCACCTGCACCCAAGTGCAGGTGGGAGACCTGGAAGAGGCTCCTGGCTCCTGGCTTCAGATCAACTCAGCTCTGGCTGTTGTAGTCATCTGGGGAGTGAGTGCATGGAGGGCAGGGGAATGTGATTGGTTACATATTTTCCCTCTAATATCCAACTTGACCTCAAAAGAGGACTTTATTTGAAATATGTTTAAAAAAAAAAAGGAAAAAGTCTTCAATGAAGGAGT
Source organism: Oryctolagus cuniculus (assembly GCF_964237555.1). Classification (NCBI taxonomy): domain Eukaryota; kingdom Metazoa; phylum Chordata; class Mammalia; order Lagomorpha; family Leporidae; genus Oryctolagus; species Oryctolagus cuniculus. The sequence goes on along the minus strand of NC_091434.1, from coordinate 97,874,816 downwards.
AAATGAAGCCTCCAGGCGTTGAAGAGCTCTGAGCGCACAGGGAAAGTATCACTTCCATCCACGCTGGCCTACTTGCCTGCAGCCTGGGTGCAGATTTCAACCCGAGGTCTAGACCATATTTTATGATGTCCAACCCTTACGTGGGGTTGCTGGAGGCTCAGTCTCCACTTCTCAGGTGGAGATGTATCTGGGGCTGATGTGGGCAGGGCCATCTCATTCGTTAAAAACCAAAGGCATATCAGAGTTTGTAAGTTTCAAGGGGCTAGGAAGATGCTTAAGGTCTGATCATAATTACATTGCTTGCAAATTACAAAAAGTAAAAAAGACAGTTAATAAAAATACACAAAATGAAATGTTATGTCAGCTTCATTCATCATCAAAAAGATTATTCATAAAAAGTGTCATTCCATTTGAAAATGGTTTTTAGGTTAAATATTCTCACTCTGGAAGCATTTCTTTATGTGCATGGTGATCACTGAGAAATCACAGCTGATTTTCAATTTGGCGTGTTATTACTTGAGACCTAATTATTTCAGAAACAAAATATAATTTCAGAAACAAAATTCAGGGTCTGGCATTGTGGCACAGCAGGTAAAGCTACTGCTTGGGATCCCACATCTCATATCGCAATGCCAGTTCAAGTCAGAGCTACTCTGCTCACAATCCATGTTCCTACAAATGCATCTGCTGGCAGACAGCAGGGGAGGACTCAGTAACTTGAGTTCCTGTCACCCACTAGGGAGACCTGGATGGAGTTCTTGACTCCTTGCTTCAGACTGGCCTAGTCCTGGCTGTTGTGGGCATTTGGGGAGTGACCTAGAAGATGGAAGTGTTTTTCTCTCTAATTCTGCCTTTCAAATAAATAAAAATAAGTAAACATTTAAAAAGAAACAAAAGTCATTAAAAGAATTTACGAGGCAATCATTTCATTTAATGTGGAATATGGGTGTGTTCTCATATACTTGATCTCCAGAATTAATGATGCATGTGGTCTGAGAATATGGGAGATAAGACAGAAGATGTTAGGTATATCTAGGCTGCTAAGAGAGCATGACATAGGTGCAATACTTCTTAAGAAAACGAGGCACCCATTGAGCCCCTTCATTTCAAAATTAAATCTCTTAAGGAATGCAAACAGAATACTGTGAAAGCAAAGAATTCAATTCTTAAGGACATAACATTGAATAGACAATCTGGAAGAGGAAGAGGTGAGCATTTAACCTCAGGTAAGTCATCCTGTGCACTGCATATTGTGTTTTATCTAAAAAATTGATTTGGGTGCAGGCATTGTGGCAAAGCGGATGGAGCCGCTGCCTGTAGTGCTGGCATTCCATGTGTGCACGGGTTCGAGTGCTGACTGCTCCAGTTCCAATCCAGGTCTCTGCTATGGCTTGGGGGGGAGGGGGAGGGTGACAATGGGAATGACCCAAGTCCTTGGGTCTTTGCATCCAGATGGGAGACCTGGAGGAGGCTGTGGGCTCCTGGCTTCGGATCAGCCCAGCTCTGGTTGTTGCGGCCATTTGGTGAGTGAACCAGTGGATGAAGGATCTCTCTCCCCCTCTCTGCCTCTGTAACTCTGCCTTTTGAATGAATGTATAAATCTTTAAAAAACAAATAAAAGATTAAAAATTGGTTTAATCTATGCAGTCAGGGCAAGTGCTCCTTATTTTCCTCTTGACTACATTTGGTTGGTATGACAGGAACTGGTGAATTGGGGAAGAGCAATGCCCACTCCAGACTCAATTATAGGAACTGTTAAGTGGTAGAACTCTCTCCGGAGTGCTTATTTCTTAGCATGTTCTGATCTTAGTTTGTTAATGTACATTTTGTTCCTGTCTAATAACATTGTACATCAATAGGTAAGGGCACATGGAAACTTGCATTTCAGCACAATCTGAATTATATTATTTATATTTATTTATATTATTTATTTTGAAGATTTATTTATTTATGTAGAAGTCAGAGTTGAGGAGGAGAGAGAGAGAGAGAGAGAGAGAGAGAGAGAATCTTCCATCTACTGATTCACTCCACTTCCTGGCTACAATGGCCAGGGCTGGGCCAGGTGGAAGCTAGCAGCCTGGAACCCTATCTTTATCTATACATGGAGTGACAGGGGCCCAAGCACTTGGGCCATCTTCCACTTATTTCCAGGCACTTTAATAGGGAGTTGGATCAGAAGAGGAGCAGCCGGGACTTGAACTGGCACTCATCTGGGATGCAGGTGTCATAGGAGGCAGCTTAACCAGCTACACTACAACACGGGCCCCTGAATTATGTTTTTAACATTCTGGAAGGACTATGCAATATTTTTTGTATACAATGCTTTTAACTTGACTATTAGTTCACTGCAAGCCATTGAAAGTTATTAATTAGTATAATTGTCTAGTGTTTAGAAGGAATATATATCTAATTTCTATTTTATTATTTGACATTCTTAATACATGTTTCCTACTATAATACACATTCAGGTAAAACTGTCATAATAAATTTAAAGTTTATTTTATCAATGTGCACAGTTTTCTGAGACAACATAGTGCTTTTACCTTTTACCCTGTACTCCTTAGGCTTTTTTGTTTCAGGTAGTAGTTTTATTTTTGTACATGAGGGAACTGGAAGGCATGGACAATTGACATGAAGTGCAAGACCGCAGTCATTTAGTTAATCTCCAAAGAAGGGCTGCTCTCCAGATTTCCAGATGGACTCTCCCACAGAGAAAAAGAAATGACAGGATGTACCGTTTTAGTCACTAATTGTCCAGCTCCATGCTGTTCCTGAGGGTTGTCCCAATTAAGGACCACTTCAGGTAGAGGCTAAACCTCAAGCACCATTGAGCAGATGTCACTTGCACCTTCTCCATTTGAGTATTCCTGACATGTAACCATAATAATTACTAATAAGGAATTCCATTCCTGGAGTTACCACACTGCCTCCCCCAATCTGCTTTGGTAGGAAACTGTAGTCAGGCGACAGAGCCAGAAATTAAACCCAGGTACTCCAATCGGGTACACAGGTGTCTTAACTGCTAGGCAAAAAACCCACTCTCAGCTGTGAGAATGTTGTTGAAGCTACTGTTCCCCCACTTTATGCTGTGCCTTCTCCAAGAGAGCTGTAGGAACAAATTCCTCTATGGTCTTGTAACTGGGAATGATTGCTCTCCTGAGCCAATGCCTTGTTCTTTGTTTTAGGGACATTGCAAATCATATAATGGGTTATGTTTCCTCTTGAAGGAGCCTGTCTGAAACTTCATATTCAAATTTATACTCTGGACCTGGCAAGTGTATAAGACTTACTTGCAAGAATTTTGTCTTTCTTGACTGTTTTTTGGCTTTAGATTTATTTTTTTCACCTATTAGATTTATCTGACTGTATTTGGTGCATTTAAAAATTCATTTTATTTTTATTTATTTAAAAGGTGTGTGTGTGTGAGAGAGAGAGAGAGAGAGAGAGATTCCATAAATGAGTTCACTCCCCAAATTTTTGTAATAGTTATGGCTGGGCTGACCTGAACGCTGCGCTAAGATCTCAATCCAGGTCTTCTAAGTGGGTTTCAGGGACCTAAGTACTTGAGTCACAACCTGCTGCCTCCCAGGGCACACATTAGCAGAAAGCTGGAATCCGCAGTGGACCCAGAGCTTGAACTCAGACACTCTGATATGGGATGCAAGTGTCTCAAGGTGGGGTGGTGGTATTGGTTCTAACAGCTGTGCAAAATGCTCACCCCTTTATTTATTTGATTTATTTGATTTATTAAGATTTATTTATTTATTTGATAGGCAGAGCAAGAGAGAGAGAGAGAGATCTTCTATCCTTTGGTTCACTCCCCAAATGGCTACAATAGACAGATATGGGAAGTCTCAAACTAAGAGCCAGGAAGTCCATCCCTGTCTCCCACATGGGTAGCAGGAACCCAAGTATGTGAGCCGTCTTTTGATGCCTTCTCAGGCACATTAGCCAGAAGCTAAGTTGGAGGTGGAGTAACCAGGACTTGAACCAGCACTATGATGTGGGATACCAGCTGTGCCACAACACTGGCCCCTGAAAAATTTTTTTTAAAGATTTGTTTATTTATTTGAAAAGCAGAGATACACACACACACACACACACACACAGTGGGGGGGGGGTGAGAGGGGGAGAGAGAGAGAGAATGAATCTTCCTTCTGCTTGTTCACTTCCCAAATGGTTGTAATGGCCAGAGCGGATCTCGATCTGGCTGAAGCCAGGAGCCAGGAGCTTGGTGCAGGGATCCAAGAACTTGAGCCATCTTTTGCTGCTTTTCCAGGTTCATTAGCAGGGAGCTGGATCAGAAGTGGAGCAGGCAGGACTCCAACCAGCACCCATACAGGATGCTGGTGCTGCAGGTGGTGGTAACTTAATCCACTGCACCACAATGCTCCACTCCTTTTGATAAGCCAATTTTGGGGAAAAGCAAAATTTAAAGAAGTAACAATAAAAGCAGAGTATTTATGCACTGCTTCCCAGGTTTTAGATTCAAAACTTTCCCTCCTCTAATCTCAGTATCAGTCTCCCATTGTGTAATGTTACAATTCCTTATGGATTATTATTTTTTGGTAGGAATTTGGCCATTACATTCAAAGTAAGATGTCAGTAGAGAACTTCTGCAGTTGTTTTTTTCCAGTCTTAGGAATTTTGTTAAATTATTTCGTCTATTTCATTTGTAAGCACAGTAGTAATACTTATTTTGTGTGGAGGTTGTAAGGATGACACAAAATGCGGTAGATACAGTGTATAGTAAGTGATCTAGCCTTTTGTATAAGAGTCTTTTTTTTTTTTTTGACAGGCAGAGTGGACAGTGAGAGAGAGACAGAGAGAAAGGTCTTCCTTTGCCGTTGGTTCACCCTCCAATGGCCGCCACGGCCGGCGTGCTACGGCTGGCGCACCGCGCTGATCCGATGGCAGGAGCCATGAGCCAGGTGCTTTTCCTGGTCTCCCAGTAGAGCATGCACTGGACTAGGTTTTTTTTTTTTTTTAAGGATTTAGTTATTTATTTATTTGAAAGTCAGAATTATACACAGAGAGAGAAGAGGCAGAGAAGAGAGAGAGAGAGAGAGGTCTTCCATCTGATGGTTCACTCCCCATTTGGCCACAAAGGCCAGAGCTGCACCTATCCGAAGCCAGGAGCCAGGAGCTTCTTCCAGGTCTCCCACGTGGGTGCAGGGACCCAAGGACTTGAGCCATCTTCTACTGCTATCCCAGGCCACAGCAGAGAGCTGGATCGGAAGAGGAGCAGCCAGGACTAGAACCGGCGCCCATATGGGATGCCAGTGCTTCAGGCCAGGGCTTTAACCCGCTGCACCACAGTGCTGTCCAAAACCCCTGGAGTTGGGGTTTTGAAGTCACTACTTTTTTGCTTGTTAGCTTATGATTTGGGCAAACCACTTGGCCTCTTTGGATCACCTTTTGCTCTTCTGTAATGGCATAGCATGGTTCCAGTGAGTCCAGGTTCTGGCTCTGTTAGTCTTACATTCCAAGGCTGGCCCTGAGTGACCTGTCAAGAGTTTGCCCTTACTGTGGACTCGTTAGGGAAGTCATGAATATACCCACCTGGGCATAGAGCAATATGAGGACAGGAATTTAGATCTGAGGCAGAGAAATGAACAGGCCATTGTGCCAGTCTTTATATAGCTCTTCACTGGTGTTGATTATGGTTTTTGCAATGGGTATTAGTGTCTTGTGGAATACCCTGAATTGCTAGTGATTATAGTGCTGAATTCAAGTGGATTTCAAAATATATGCCATTATGGATGCTGCTTTATGTAGTAAATGGTCTGTAACCCCTTTGCTTGATGAACACATATGAGTGAGTCAGGCATCAATGCCTGGGAGGTGGCAGTGGAACAAAGGAGCTGCTATTGATGGTCAAGGACCAGTTAGCTGATGCCCACATTTAGCTAAATCATGGAGTCAATCAAAACAAGCCTCAGTGTCCAAGATATGGTTTCTACTCAGGAATTGTTGGGCAATAAAATGTACGAAAAGCAAGAGGGAACTCACTGATAGAGAAGATAGGCGAAAGATTTGTAACAGATGATATAGAATAGTTCATACTGAAATGAAGCTACATTAATGGCAAAGGAGAGATTTGTAGTTAAGACTACAGTATTTTTTTAGGATGTGGTTTTGGCCAAATTAGTTAATCTCTGTAAGCCTGTTTCATCATAACTCATACAAATGTTGGCATCAAACTCATATAAAATGCCATAAGGGACCTGTGCTCTGGTGCAGCTGGTAAAGTCACTGTGCTAAGCATCCTATATGGTTGCTGGTTCGAGTCCCGGCTGCTGTACTTCTAATCCAGCCCCCTGCTAATGCGTGTGGGAAAGCAGCAGAATATGGTCCAAGTCTTTGGGCCCCTGTACCCACGTGGGAGAAGTTCCTGGCTCCTGGCTTCGGCCTGGCCCAGCCCTAGCCATTGTGGCCATTTTGGGGGGCTGAACCACTGGATGGTAGATTTTGCACTCCTCTCTCTCTCTCTCTAACTCTGCCTTTCAAATAAATAAATCTTTGTTGTTGTTGTTTTAGAAAAGAGTATGCTCAAAGTGCCTGAGATGTGTAAGTCATAGGTACCTATTATTATTAAAACTATTGGTATCACCACAAACCTTAGATTTACCGTGGCCTTCAAGGTTTTGCTACTTCTAATCTACCAAACAACGCAGACCTTGTAAGATAGATGCTAGAAAGTTAACGTGAGGGTAATTTAAACATTTTGTAGCAAATAGAATTAAACGATATGTTTATTTTGATGCAAAAAATTTTTGAGCTCTACTTGAAGTTTTTTTCATAATATACCTTTTCCACAAACTTTTTGAACACCCCGTATATGTGGCATTACATTTTTGTAAAGAAAAAATTAAACACAACTGATTAGGTCATAGAATGGTTGAAGTGGAAATGTATATACAAAGAAAATATCCTTACAATTTTTTGAATCAGTGTACTTTATTCTCAGTTTTTATTCTATTATTCTATCCTTGATATCTTCCATTTGAAAGGAAACCACGTGCTTTGGCTGTTGATCAATTCCATCCCAGATTGTGAGGCAGGATTATAAAACGTTAATTTTGTAAACTGCCCACTGTACTCTATGATCCCATTTTTCCTCCTTCACTGCAGGAGACAAATGTTAGTTTGCTCAGCTTGTTCAAAGAAAGCATTATAATTCTAAATCCTGAAAAAAATCTTTATTCTGTAACATACTTTTAAGTAAAAAAGTAAAAAAAAAGTTAACCAGAGTAAAATGTTCACAACCAGAAGTCATCAACTCTAAAGAACGTGGGTGGTAATGTTCTATAGAACTGTTACAAAAATGGAGAAACCACTGAAAACTAGTCTGGTTTGGTCTGGAGTATTTTTGTCCCAATGAGCTTCAACTTTTGCTTGGTCCACCAAGTAGTGAAATTTTGAGATTTTAGATGGTAACAGTGTGTGGCAGTGATGGCCTCAGAACAGAGCACCTGGGAAGGGTGGTTTTCTTGTTTCACTGTTTGACTCTTTCAGAAGAGAAGTGAAATTCTATATCCTGAGTTTCATTAATTTGTTTATTTTTGACCTGTATTTTCATGCACAATTTCTCCTATGTCAAGTCACAAGTCAATCTATTTGGAATTGAAAACATTGTGGATAATTTCCTAGGCAGTATTTTCATAGAAAAGAAATCAGGGCTGAAAACTAAGATCATGGCTGCCTAAAACTTAAATATTAAGATATCCTTAATTTAGTTTTTTTTTGGATGTTCCATAATTCATCATTTATTATTGAGTTAGTGCACTAGTTTTTTTTTTTTTTTTCCTAATGTGGAATGCCAACACTGTGGTAGATGGCTGCTTAACTCTATGCACAGTGCCAGCCCCTATTTATTTTATTTTTAGATTTATTTATTTATTTGAAATTCTGATCTATAGCAAGAGGGAGAGCAAGAGACACAGAGAGAGCTCTTCCATTCACTGGTTCACCACTCCCCAAATGATGGCAATGGATAGGGCTGGGCCAGGCTTAAGCCAGGAGCCAGGAACTTCCTCCAGGTCTCCTACTTGAGTGTAGGGTCCCAAGAACCTGTACCATCCTCTATTACCTTCCCAGGCACATTAGCAGGGAGTTGCATTGGAAGTGGAGCAGCCAGGACTCAACCTGGTACCCATATGGGATACCAATATCACAGGTGGTAACATAATTCACTACACCACAACACTGGCCCAAGAGCACCAGTTTTTAAGAAGCAGTTTGACTACATTATTTATTTGAAAAATCAATTGTGATAGATTATAAAATTTATCATCTTGATTATTTTTGAGTATACATTTCAGCAGTGTTAAATATATTTCCAGTTTTCATCTTGCAGCACTGAAACTCTATACCCATTAAACAACTAGTCCCTTCTCTCCACGTCCTGCTCCCAAGTCCCTGCTTAATTCTGTTAAAGGGGCCAGTGCATGTTTTGTTACTACAATTTGATTAGAACAAAGGGCATTAGGTGGATTGCAACTGTAGGGGTAATGTGTATTTACTGGAAAGTATAGACATGCGGTAGGAATGAGTGAGTGCAGTCAGTATTTTTATTAATTGGACCTATTTGATGGCACGTAGGATCTATTTGATGGCATGCATGAAGGACTTGACAGGAAGCTATCATTCATAGCTTTGAATATTAAGGTTTTTTTTCCTATTTTGCTTATTTTATTTTTTAAAGATTTATTTTTATTTATTTGAAAGGCAGAATTACAGAGAGAGTGGGAGAGACGAAGAAAGATGGAGGTCTTCCATCTGGTGTTTCACTCTCTAAATGCTTGCAGTGGCCTGGGCTGGGCCAGGTTGAAGCCAGGAGCCGAGAACTCCATTTTGGACTCCCACTTATGTGATGAGGACCCATGCACTTGGATCATCCTCTGTTGTCTTCCCAGGCAACTTAGCAGGTAGCTGGATCAGAAGTGGAATAGCTGGGCATTGAATTGGTGCTATTTAGGATGCCAGATTTGTAGGTGACTTAACCCACTGTGCCACAATGCTGGCCTTGTATAGTAAGGTTTACAGTTAAAATTAAAACCAAAATGGGGTAAGGCACAAACTCTGATGATGATAGTTGGTAATCTTTGAAATACATGAGGAATTGACACAAGTTGTAAAAGAATTTTGCAATGCGACTTTTAAAAAGGGCACAGTCGCTTTAGTACAGTGATTTTATTGAGATGCTACCAGAAAGCCAATGACTATGCTAACTAGGTACTACACTAGTTTCTTTCTTAGACCTTTCCAAGCTGTGCTTTAGGGGTTTGGTATCACCACAGCACAAGGCGAAATTCAGAGGTGGGGCATGTTGACATATGGGTAGTAGTATCTGAGAGTCTTCATTTGCTTAACGAAAACATTAAGAAAATGCTCATGACACCCCTTGGAAAATAAACATCATGAAGTGCCAAAGAGGGGGTAAGGTCCTGGCAGTGCCACTCCTGCACTTAAGAAGTTATAATGATGCAGTGTAATTTTATTGGCCATCTACTATTGTCATCTTGGTAGTCACCATGTACTAATATGTTGAGTGAAGTGTGGTATGATAATGATGATGATGTTGACATGGTGGTGATGATCTATCAGATGTCTTGCCTGGTATGTCCTAATGCTTGGAAACTCAATCCTTGATGACAATCCCTTTAATCTTCACAGGACTAAATTTATGGCCCTCTTGACTTAAAGTTGTTCATAGACTGGTATTAGTGTGTTTCAGGTACATTTTACATTAAACAGGTTTTATGTGTCAATCTCATAAATTTAATGATGATTTATAAACTTATTTCCTTGGTAAAAATGTATTTTGAGTCCAAATCAAATAAATTAAAAAATTTTAAGGAAATGACCCTTTTAAAGTAGGAAATTGTTTCCATTTGTACTTATAATTCTATATTGGTATACAGTAAATTTTAAAAATTTGCCTTTGGAAAGAAAGTTATAGCTTAATTTGAATAATAGAACAGAACAGTAATGTAGCTAAAACATTAACAATGTTATATATGTTGAGTTTTGATACATATTGCTGGATTTTGATACATATTGTTGAACACAAGATCCACTTATATTTGGTTGTTGGATTTTGGAATATAGAGTAAGAGTTTTAAAATTACAATTGTGTGAGTATTTTATAATATTATTTTTCTTATTCTGTTATCAAGATATATTTTCATGTCTCTGAACTCACATGTTTCATCCACTCTTTTTTTTTCTGAGTGGCAGAATTAGCCTAAAATTAAAAATAAATTTCAAGTAATCTACAAATATGTTTTTTTTTTCTGAGTGGTGGTGAGAATTAGCCTAAAATTAAAAATAATTTTTTAAGTTGCTCCAAGCACAGATAATCAAGTATAGATGAATTTAATACTGCTTAGTTTGTGATGAACTACAAAGCATGTGATGGAGAGGAATGGAGAATTTAGTGAAATTTCTATCTAAATCTAGGGTGCTTCTGAGAGTTCTTTTCTCTTGAAGTCCTTCCTATGGTGGGGAAAGCAGAGATAACATCAATTATAACTCATCATAACACTGACATAGGAAGGAAAGCCTTTTGTGATAGTTCTCTGCGCTATTCACCTCATTCATTGCTTGAACTGATCAGCTGATTTGGCCTGTTAGTCTTTCTCACAGTCCTGATCCACTGTCTTCCTCTTTCTGGATGAGAACAGCCTTCCTGGCTGGAGGAACACTATTTTTTTTTTTTTAATTTTTTGACAGGCAGAGTGGACAGTGAGAGAGAGACAGAGAGAAAGGTCTTCCTTTTGCCGTTGGTTCACCCTCCAATGGCCGCCACGGTCTGCGTGCTGCGGCTGGCGCACCGCGCTGATCCAAAGCCAGGAGCCAGGTGCTTCTCCTGGTCTCCCATGGGGTGCAGGGCCCAAGCACCTGGGCCATCCTCCACTGCACTCCCTGGCCATAGCAGAGAGCTGGCCTGGAAGAGGGGCAACCGGGACAGAATCCGGCACCCCAACCGGGACTAGAACCCCGTGTGCCGGTGCCGCAAGGTCAAGGATTAGCTAGTGAGCCGCGGCACCGGCCAGGAACACTGCTTTTTTTTTTTTTTAAGTGTTTTTTTTTTTTTTTTTTTTTTTTTTTTTTTGACAGGCAGAGTGGACAGTGAGAGAGAGAGACAGAGAGAGAAAGGTCTTCCTTTTTGCCGTTGGTTCACCCTCCAATGGCCGCCGCTGCAGCCGGCGCACCGCGCTGATCCTGGCAGGAGCCAGGAGCCAGGTGCTTTTCCTGGTCTCCCATGGGGTGCAGGGCCCAAGCACCTGGGCCATCCTCCACTGCACTCCCTGGCCATAGCAGAGAGCTGGCCTGGAAGAGGGGCAACCGGGACAGAATCCGGCGCCCCGACCGGGACTAGAACCCGGTGTGCCGGCGCCGCAAGGTGGAGGATTAGCCTATTGAGCCACGGCGCCGGCTACAGGAACACTGCTTTTAAGAGCTTTCTCTGTCTACCAGGACCAGAGCTTAGTTGCTGAGTGTGCTCTGTCATTTACAAGTTGGGGACATCAAACAACGTGGAAAGGGCCCAGGAAACAGTAGAAATGGTGCCAGGTTAGACCCCAAGTGTTCTTGTGTATGGGTTCAAGGAAACTATGCAGATGTCATCAGTAATGACTAACAATTGTTTTCTATGCACCAGGTGCTTGATGCATCATCTTGTTTAACTCTCACAAAACTTTATAAGGTAAATCTTGAGATTAATCCCACTACAAAATGAAAAAAAAAAAAAAAAACTTAAAAAAAGAAAAGAAACCAAAACAGAGATTTGGAGAAGTTAAATCATGTTCCCCAAACTTACACAGATGGTAAAATAGACCTGGAATTCACCCAAAGATTGTCAGACCTGAACACAAGTACATCAGTTGTTCTCTGGCATTTGTTATGGTGCTGATGGGTCTTAGGACATGGATACAGTTTGTTGGGTAACCATTTTATCCAGTTTTGCCAATTAGTCAAGTGTTTTTCTTTATTTTTACATAATTCTGTCCTGTTATGGTTCCTTCCTCTTTTTCACCTCTGGTTATTTTCTTCCCTGTTGTCGTATCATTCTCAGATGACAAGCAAAGAACATGACTCCTGCCCATTTCTCTGCCCCCACTCCAAATCCAAATTAATTGGGATAGAGTAGCTACGTATACGGTGACCAGTAAGTTATATTTTCAGTGCTTTTTGGCCCAGCTATCAGGACAAATTTAGATTAGGCATACGCGAGGGTATCCATGAGTAATAACTGTAAGCTTTGTCATAGATAACTGTATTGGGTGTGTTTAAATGTACAACTCTGTTTTTCTATTATTATGTGATATTTCATGTTGACTTGTCAAACTGAAAAATACCCATATTGATTTTGCAGAAAGCTTCACATGTGAGATAAATGCACTCAAAGATTCCTCACAAGTAGCTCTTTGGAGCTTCAGATGTGAAATGGATCATTCCTCAATCTGTAATAGACCCTTCTGCGAAGCTCTTCAATCAAACCTGAGCATTTAAGGTGAGAGTGAGGGGAGGATGGGAAACCCCTGCAGGGGCATTTGAGAGAACTGGCTGAGAAAGGAGCCCCCGATATCTGCCAAGTGCTGCCTCCTTTTCCAGTTCTTGTCTTCAGCATAGGAAGACTGTCACTCCAGGTCTGACCTTCCATGCTGTATGTGCGTAATACCTGGGCACACAGGCAGAGAGTCTGATGCACTGTTCATTTCTTTCATTTGTTATTTTTTCTGACAACTTTCAGCTTATTTTTAAAGTAGCTTGTTACTACAGATTTGCTATTAGATTTTCTCTCTCCACCAAATTATTAGTTATACTGTTATAATTGGTATGCTGTAATTTATATCTTTTTAAAAAAGTACAAATATTTTTAAAGAATTTAGGGACATATGGTAACCACCTTAGTTAGAAGGTGTTGACATATTTTGTTAAGTAACAATGCTGATAGGTCCATCACATTTAGGAATCATCTTTTGAGCTTTATTTCATTTGTTTCCAGAAGCAATGAGACAGTTACTCTTAATAAGGAAAACACTGTTTTTTAAATTAATTTTTATGTCACATTTTGCATTTATTTGGTGATATCTTTTCAGTTGGACATTAAAAAGAAACTCTAGAATTTTCAATGGGAATTTAGTTGGGAGGAGTCGTGAATCTTGACACCAAACTAAGTCATAAAAACCACACTTTGGAATTGATGCTCGCCTATGGAGTATGCCTGCCAATGGTTTTTGATACTCCAGCTGCTATGAAATGATAGCTATCCCTTAACTGTGTTGGAGTTTTCCTAAGCCATGGAGATGGTGTTGTTTGTAGAGCTTGGCTATTAGTATAACCTTAAGAGCATATTAATTGCCCAGGAGGTTTATATATTTGCTCTGCACATGTGATTAAAGATCACGGCAGCTTATACAGCATAATGTCAGAGATGGAGAAAATGACTATTGTAATACTTGCTACTCTCGGTTTCCTCTACAGCAATGCCCTTACACCTTTCTTTGCAGGCGTTTTGTAGCATCCTAAACAGAAGGATATTGCAGGGAGCTGATTCTGCTTTGATCCTTGTGCTTGTTGTCAAAGCGCTTGGGATTGAAGAGACTGTTGGCTACAATTGACTGTGACAATTAGGAGATGATCAGAGCCCTAGAGTGGAGCACTTAAAGGGTAATTTACATGTCAGTTTGTCGAATAAAAAAAAAGATATTCAGCTAAGATTTTTTTTTTTCCCTCAGAGCCTTGTAAACTGCAATTTGTGCTCTGGTAAGAAAAACCTGGCAGAGGAGTTAGGATAGCCATTACCATTTGAAAAGAAGCAATCATAAGGCCGCTGTGGAGCCCTTTGTCCACTAAAAATGCTGATTTGCAGGCAGTGAGTGAAAAAGTGGAACCGCCACTAAACAAAACCTTGAGCTAGGTAACTATCCTTCTCCCTAACCCTTGGCTTTCTAGTGTTGGTTAAAGGTGTTATTTTTTTTTTAAATCTTAAATCCTACATTTACTATCATTACAGCACTGTTATTGATCATGAATGTCTTCCCTCAAGAGAAAAAAATACGAGGATGCAATGAAGAGTGCTAAGTGGAACCGAAGCCAATTGAAAGGCCAAAGCTGTCACTCATATAAAATTTTTCTGATTCCTTTTCCTTTTCTACACCACCATAATCTTCCTTTTGTCATCCTTTGCACTCTGCTATTTTCCTCTCTACCCTATCAATGTGGTCCAACCTTTTTCCATTTTTATTTATACTCCAATTTTTAAAATGAGAACTGTATTTCTAAGCTTCATGTGTTTAGTCTATTTGGAAATACTTGGCTAAAAGACTAATGAAGCATCAGTCTGTGTTTTGCTATGCCGCAGAATACAAGTTTAAAACACAGCCTAAAGAAGAGAATTGCCAGGAAATGTGTGGACATAGTGTTACACATTATCCATTGACTTGTCAAATAACAAAGAAAAATTAGAATCATTTCAAAAAGTTTTTCTTCAAAATCCCTGCTACTATCACTACTATTACTATTACTAAGATACAGTTGCAAGATTTTCACTTGTGCACTTGTCTGAAAACAAAATTGTTAATGTATCTAACTCTGGTTTGTGTGTGTGTGTTGAATTCAAGGATGCTCGTTAACCTTCAGTTGCAGGTACATTTTGCATTTGGTTATGGTGAAGAGGGTTTGCAGAGAGGGAGTGCTGGTTTAGAGATGAGCTTATTTTATCAATGACAGCTAAGAGCATTCATGGCCTTCAAACGCCAGAGGCTCGGTATCTGAGGGAGGATCTGCCCAAGGTTGTTTCCACGGATTCTTCACACTGACACTATGTATCTCAGTTTTAAGGCCACCTGTTCATTAACGGACTCTTATACACACAAATAAAAGTGCTTTTAGCTCACTTCCTCCCATATCTTCACCCTTGATCCTCCTCTCTCCAGCCCCCCCCCCCCCCCCCCCCCACAGCCCAGCGCTAGGAGATGTCTTATAAAATTGCTTTCCACTTTGCGGGATCTCTGAAAATTACAATCATCAGGGTTGAAATTAGTTGAGGCAAAATAGCAATTCATAGACATACTGGTGTTTTCT
Source organism: Oryctolagus cuniculus (assembly GCF_964237555.1). NCBI lineage: Eukaryota > Metazoa > Chordata > Mammalia > Lagomorpha > Leporidae > Oryctolagus > Oryctolagus cuniculus. The sequence continues at coordinate 97,859,720 of NC_091434.1, read as the reverse complement.
CTGACTGCTTTGAGGGAAGGCACTTAGCTTTTTTTATGAAGTTTTAAAACTCTTTAGTTTTCCTTGTGTATACGCCTGCCTTGCAAAGAGGAGCCCACAAGAAGGAATAAAATAAGAAGTAATAAGTAGGTTATTAAGTGCAAAGAAGATAATGAGAGAGGGAGTCAAAGAAAGCCTGGGTTTCCTTAGCATGTGCCTCTAGGATGCAGGCCGTGGTAAATCTGTATCAAAAATCAAGCACAGCAGGAGGTGTGCGTCTCCCAGGTAATGGGTAAATGATGAGCAGATGAGCCATCCTTGTATTGATTTAGGCATTTTGTTCCAGCCAGTCACAATTAACTTTGATTTGTTTTTACTTCCCTCTTATAGGTTTGCATTTAAAACACTCTTAGAGCACTAATTGTATAAAATTCTGGTAACTGCACATTCTCTTTTTATAGAGGTAATGAGTGAATGAATGAAGAGGATTACTCGCTGTTCTTTGGGGAGGTTGTCAGAACATTTCTGCTTGACTGAAGTTGTTGGGAAGGTGAGCTGGGAACAAGAGCCTTGCAAATGAAGTGGCTGTGCTAGTGATTTGGGGATGTTTGCGTGCAAAGAATTCTGCAGAACTTCTAGGACTTACAAGCAGATTGAGATTTTATTTATAAGACAAAGTTTAGGTGAATAATACAAAAACACTTTACAGTTCTTATCGGATTCTTAAGTAAGTGGGAATCTTTTGAAAACTCATTTGGATTTACTGGAAATAAATGTTTTCTCTTACCACCACGGTATTTTTTTTCACTATGCAAATTGCTGTCTATGACAAAATAAATTGTTGGAATGCTTTGAAAAGTTTGTAGAAACATGCCTAAAGAAACAACATGTGAATGTACACAGTTATTTCACATGCCAATTTCTTGAAATATTGCTGATACTAAAAGTCCTAGAATCCTTCACACAGCATTCCAGAACACTTACTGTCTTCTTTTAGTTCTGGTCTGGAGGTGGAATTGGGTTGCCAGATTTATAAATAAAAATAAAGAATTCTCAATTAAATTTGATTTCCAATAATGTTTTGTGTAGATATGTCCCATGCAATATTTGCATTTTATCTATCAGCCCTATATTGGTACTCTGATTGGATACAAACCAGAATCATGCATTGCATGTATAATTTTATTATTTATCAGTTGTCATTTAGAAGTGATTTTTACCTTTCAGTGTCATATTGGTTAGTCCAACCAGCTTGTCTCTTCCAGATAGAAATCAAAAATCTTTTTTTTTTAAGATTTATTTTATTTTTGTTTGAAAGGCAGAGTTACAGAGAGACAAAGGCAGAGATACAGAGAGACAAAGGCAGAGAAAGAGAGAGAGAGTTCACTGGTTCACTCCCCAGGTGGCCACAACAGCCGGAGTTGTACTGAACCAAAGCCAGAAGCCAAGAGCTTCTTCCATGTCTCCATGCAGGTGCAGGGGCCCAAGGATTTGGACCATCATTTACTGTTTTCCCAGGCCATAGCAGAGAGCTGCATCAGAAGTGGAGCCGCTGGGACTCGAAACTGCACCCATATGGGATGCTGGCACTGCAGGCTAGGGCTTTACCCGCTATGCCACAGCGCTGGCCCCAAAAAGTCTTTTTAACTCCTTAATGCTTAGTCTAAATTCTTCATCCTGCAACCAGAGCATGTTGGGGATTGTTGTTTCTAATATATAATGATGTCACTCCAACTAATATCATGAGGAATTCGGAGAAGGTAGCTAAGGAGTGTGGATCCTTGCATTGATCAGGCTCTGATTGGAGTGTTGGGTGTTACAGGCATAGAGACTTGAATGAGGCAATAAGGATATTTTATTTTTATGAACAACATCTTTCCTTTTGTGGCCAGGATTATGACTATGTAGGTAGCCAGGACTGAAACTTTTGTAATTCGGACTCTGGTTAAGATCTTCTGGGAAAGGAATGATTCTATATCCTTCCACTTTTATTTTGTTTCACTTAACTTTGGTCATGATTAGCTAGTGCTCATGAAAGAAGTTAAGCCAACATTTACATTAAATTAAATAACTGATTTATTTTTGGGTCAGTATTCATTTTTTAAAGAGTTGTTTATTTATTTGAAAGAGTTACACGAGAGAGAAGGAGAGGCAGAGAGAGAGAGAGAGAGAGAGAGAGAGAGACAGAGAGAGGTCTTCCATCTGCTGGTTCACTCCCCAATTGGCCACAACAGCTGGAGCTGCGCACATCTGAAGCCAGGAACTAGCATATCTTCCAGGTCTCCCACGTGGGTGCAGGAGCCCAAGAACTTGGACTATCTTCTGCTTTCCCAGGCCACAGCAGAGAGCTGGACTGGAAGTAGAGCAGCCGGGACTCAAACCAGCACCCGTATGGGATGCTGGCACTGCAGGCGGCGGCTTTACCCGCTATGCCACAGTGCCGGCCCTGATAGTGTTCATTTTTGCTGGCATCATTTCTCACAGTCTAGGTGCTCCTCACTCTCAGCCCGATTATTTGTAGCAGGTAAGTTGAGAGCCTATGTCCCTGCCTTGAGTCCCTTCCAGATTACAGCTCTAGCTCTGGGGGACAGTTTCTAAGAAGCTCAAGCTGGAGTGGGCCTGTTCCACCTCTGGAATACTTTGTCAGTTTGCTCAGTTTTGGCCTCAGAACCTTTTCCAGTGCTGTAGATGTTTGCTCAATGCTTCCTCAGCCACAGAAATTTGGGAGAGGGTGGGAGGGACTAACACCTCAAGGACAACCCTCAAGCAATAGGAGAGCTGCAGATAAGGATTCCAAACACTTGTCTTTTGGACTGGCAGTTCTAAGAGGCACTCCAGAGACGCACTTCTCAGGGGTCCTATTTTCAACAGCAAGGGCATTACACACACTTCGGGACATTATTTGGCTTTCTTTCCCACCTGCGTCTAGGGATAACCACTGAATAGCCAAATCCTTGTCTCAAGCTCTACTTTCAGGAGCTGACAACAAAGATATTCCTGGTGCTGCTTTCTTCAGTCTTTATCTGGATAGTGTGCTTCCTTCCATTCCACTAAGGTTTACCCTTTTTCAATTCAGAGGAAGAGAATTCTGCCCCTTTATCTACTACTAAAACTAAGGGACATTGCTTACCAAGCACATTGCGAACACCTCACCTGAATGCTTCTTTATACTTAAAACAATGTATTCAGTGCTCACTACATATGAAGACGTATGCTAAGCCATGCATGCATCCAAACGTCACCAAGAAAAGAAAATGGGGCTCCTATTTTACCAATGAGGAAATTGGTGTTCAGAGATGAAGTGACTTCTTTTTTCACGACCATAGAACTAGTCAGTGGCAGAAAAGTTAATGAATTCTGATCTGACTCCTAAGCCCATTCTTTTAACTGCTATATCAGAGTCCACCATATAACGTTGTTAACATTTAAAATTTCTTATTGGAGTGCTTGGGTTTGATATCCCGTTCTGACTCTTTTCTCAATTTTCCTGCTACTGAGGATCTTGGGAGGCAGCAGTGATGACTATAGTAACTGGGTTCCTGCTGCCCATGTGGGAGACCTGGATCAAGCCCCAGTTCCTGATTTCTGCCCTATCCAGGGTCCATTGCAGACATCTGTGGAGTTAACCGATGGGTAGAAGAGTTCACTGCCTGTGTGTGTTTCTCTGTCTCTGAGAAAAATAAATGGGTGGACCTTGGGTGCAGTGGTTTAGGTCTCTGGTTCAGATGTTCACATTTCATATTGGAGTGCCTGCTTTGAGTCCCAGGTACTCCACTTCCAATCCAAATTTCTACTAATGTGCATTCTGGGATGCGTGATGGCCCAGGTACTTGGGTCCTTGCCATCCACATAAAAAACTTAGAAGGAGTTCCTGTGCCTAATTAGAGAGATCTGGGATTGCTGAAGACAGAGGTCAAATGTCATAAGTGTGAACCTTTTGGAGAAAGGGAGAGGCTACCAGAAGAAGCTGCAGGGTCTGGTTTCCATTTTTAAAAGGGTGAAAGAATTAGCAACCTTCTTAATGACTTAGCAAGGGGGAAATGAACACTCATGGTAGCCCTTTGCTGTCTGACTCTTCTTATCTTGACGAAATTAATGTACTTCATAAATATTACAGTACTGAACTCCTTAGGCACTGATTGCAGCTACTTTTGGGAGTCAATTTTATAAACCTCAAATATTTATTCTATTGTATCCCTTCAGTAGAGTTAGAGGTCTGCCCATGCAAATTTTCCATGACTTTTTGTCCATAGTACTTTTATTCCTTTCAAATCTCCATGCTGTTAGGGATCCAAGAGGCTCCTCATCCAAGTCTCCCACAGGGGTAGCAGGACCCCAAACACCTGGGCTATCCTTCACTGCTTTTCCCAGACTACCAGCAGGAAGCCAGGACTTGAATGGGAGCCCAATGGGATGCCTGTGTTGCAGGCAGCAGCTTTACCTGCTGCACCACAATGCAGGCCCCACTGTTGGCATTCTTATGTCAACTGTAACTATAACTGGCAAGCTTTCAAGAGTGAAACTACAATAATTCTGTCATCATCATTGGCAGAATTAGCAACATATTTATACACACAACACACATAAAAATCAAATATAACATATCTTTTCATAACCTCCAATGAGATTGATGTACTAAGAAAAATAGTTTTTGTCTGCTGGATTTTGAGATGTAAATAAGAAGTCTGAGGATCTACTGTTCAACATGTCGACTGGGAATACTTTCACACAGATACAACGTCAACTAAAGGAACCACTACATGCCCATGCATCACTGAAGTTCTACTCAGAGTGTTTTTTTTTAAGTTCTTTGTACATTGGAATAACACTTGTCTTTGCCTACAGATTAAGTTATTTTGATAGGTTGAATTCTAATAAATAATTTAAGATTTAATAATAGAAAATAATATGATTATAATATGTTTAGTTTCATACCAATTACTATGCATAGTTCCTAATTAGAATTAGGTTTTATTAATCAGTACAGCTAATATGTGAATAAATATAAACTACAAAACTGATCCAGTTAGAAAGATGAGACTCACATATATTTTTCCATAACTAATGCTAACAGTGGGAATGGGCTTTATCCAGAATATTTCTGAGACCAAAGTAGGAAAGTCCAGGACATCTTTTTTCAAAACATCTAAAGCCATCTGTAATATTCAATGCCTTGGTCTGTCTTTAGAGGTGCATATCTTAACTTACAAATATGTATACAGGGACTAATTAATATTTAGTATTGTCATTAGGCAGAAGTTTGAGACTTTTAACTTCCACTGATAGGAGCAGTCTCTGGTCTGTATTAATGACCAACATAATTAAATCAAATTAGGTTCATGGGGTCCAGGAAGACAGAGACTGATGAATCCACATTCTTTAATAGCAGGGAAAAAACATTTTCTCCTTTCATGTACATCACCTGTAACTGTTGACAGTTGGGACTGCCACGAGAAGTTATTGATATCAGTGACAAGCCATGGATCCCGACCAGCCACTATTTCCACACAGTGTGCCCGAGGGATACAGCCTAACATGTTTATGAGACAGCCATGCTTTTTTACCTTTAAGGTTGGGGCTCAGGAAAACTTTTAATTCGGTGACATAAGGATGATCCTATTTGGGAATATTAGTTGTTATTTCCATTTGAAAACAGATTGAGAAGATAATAGTAGACTTTCATGAAGTTCAAGCTTTAAAAATGACTTGGCTTGCCTTTTCAGTAACCTTGCGAGTCATTATGGACTTTGGTATAGAAAAGTTCTCCAGATCTTCCTTAGATGAATAGTAAGTTGCATGTTCAGGTTTATAGAGGGAGTGTTTGGTCCCTGAATCTTTCTTCTTTGGCTCCATTATTCCTAAATTCTGTGTAGGTTCTAATAATTTTTTCAAAATTTTGATAACATTGTTCCTTTCTCTTCAACTTCACCATTGCCACCCACCCTAGTCCATTTTTACTGTATAACTTAATGATTTAAATGGTTTTCTAATTGGATTCTGTTTCTCCTTCATTTCACCTGCATTGTCAGATTTTTATAAAACATGAATTTGGGTTCATTATACCTCTGCTCAAAACTCTCATAGACTTGCATTTTTTGAAAGATAATATCTAAACTTCCTTAACAGCTTTGAAATCTATCTCCAATCTCAGAATGCTAAAATTACTCTTGATACACTCATTAAAATTACCATATCCATTAATGACAATGATTCTTGGATAAGCATTTATTTAACAGATTTTTTTTTAGAAAGCTTTTATTTAATAAATACAAATTTCATAGGTACTGCTTTAGGAATATAGCGGTTCTTCCCCCCATACCTGCCCTCCCACCCCCACTCCTGTCCCGCCTCCTACTCCCTCTCCCATGCCATTCTTCATTAAGATTCACTTTTTTTTTTTAGACAGGCAGAGTGGACAGTGAGAGAGAGACAGACAGAGAGAAAGGTCTTTCTTTTGCCGTTGGTTCACCCTCCAATGGATGCCGTGGCCGGCGCCCTGCGGCCGGCGCACCACGCTGATCCGATGGCAGGAGCCAGGTACTTATCCTGGTCTCCCATGGGGTGCAGTGCCCAAGTACTTGGGCCATCCTCCACTGCACTCTCTGGCCACAGCAGAGAGCTGGCCTGGAAGAGGGGCAACTGGGACAGAATCTGGCGCCCCGACTGGGACTAGAACCTGGTGCGCCGGTGCCACAAGGCGGAAGATTAGCCTAGTGAGCCACGGTGCCGGCAAGATTCACTTTTAATTATTTTTATATACAGAAGACCAACTTTATACTAAGTAAAGATTTCAACAGTTTGCATCCACATAGACACACAAAATATAAAGTACTGTTTGAAGACAAGTTTTACCTTTAATTCTCATAGTACAACTCATTAATGACAGAGGTCCTACATGGGGAGTAAGTGCACAGTGATGTCTGTTGTTGATTTAACAATTGACACTCTTTATTCAATAGATATTTATCAACTGTTTATTGTGTATCAGTCAGTGCACTAGATGTTGGAAATATCTAAGTGTCCATGGAATTTCAAGTCAACATAAGAAAACAGACAATGAGAAGCAATCAAATTAATGCAAAGATACTTCCAAATCAGGATAACAGTTGCTAAAGAAATGCCTATTATTTCATAAAGCGCATAGCAAAGGATTCAGACTATGTAAGATGATCAGAAAAGATTCTATGAGAAGGTGATTCTTTAAATGAAATCTGAAGGATGATTTGAAAATACCTAAGCAAAAGGTGAGGAGACAGGGAGATAAAGAACATATCAGAGATATGGAATAGCATGTGCAAAAACTTGTGTAAAACAGAGAAGATATATTTCAAGCAGTTAAAAAAAGATTTTTTTTGGCCAGCGCCGTGGCTCACTAGGCTAATCCTCTGCCTTGCGGTTCTAGTCCCGGTCGGGGCGCCGGATTCTGTCCCGGTTGCCCCTCTTCCAGGCCAGCTCTCTGCTGTGGCCCAGGAGTGCAGTGGAGGATGGCCCAAGTCCTTGGGCCCTGCACCCCATGGGAGACCAGGATAAGTACCTGGCTCCTGCCTTCAGATCAGTGTGGTGCGCCAGCCGCAGGGCGCCGGCCGTGGCGGCCATTGGAGGGTGAACCAACGGCAAAGGAAGACCTTTCTCTCTGTCTCTCTCTCACTGTCCACTCTGCCTGTCAAAAAAAAATTTTTTTTTAATTTATTTATTTGAAAGACATAGTTACAGAGAGAGAGGGAGAAAAAGAGACCTTCCATTTACTGGTTCATTCCCTAAATGGCCACAACAGCCAGGGCTGGGCCAGGAAGAAGCCAGGAGCTAGGAGCTTCATCCAGATCTCCCATGTGGGTGGCAGGGGCCCAACCACTTGAACCATCGTTCACTGTCTTTCCTGGCACATTAGCAGGGAGCTGGAGTGGAAGTGAAGCAGCCTGGACTTGAACAGGTGCTTATATGGGATGCTGACATCACAGGTGGTATCTTAACCCAATACACCACAATATCAGCCCCTGGAGATACTTTTGATTGTCACAAGTGGGTAAGTGTGCTTTTGGCATCTAGTAAGTGTAAGCTAGTGATGCTTCTAAACATCTTAAAATACATAGGACAGCCCTCTAGGGAACTACTGAGTTTGAGAAATCCTTACAAAGGCAAGAAATTCCTTTAAAGAATTTTAAGATGAGGGGGTGATGTGGTCAGACTTACCTGTGAGTAGCTCATTCTGATTGATTTAGAAATGTGAATTTGTGTGGTTCTTAATACAGTAGGTGACAGCTCATGGGCCCAGTAGTTGGGACTACTGTGATGGCAAGGAAGAGAACCTGTTTTTATAGCCAGGGAAAATCATTCACAACACATTTTGAGGGGGGAAAATCAGATCAAAGCTTCTGTGCCTAGCACGTTCTCATCTTTGTGGTAAAAATCTTTGCATGTGCCTGTTTGCATAGGTAAAGTTCTATAAGGCTAGATGCCAACATGGTACCACGGGAGGGCAGATCTTAGTTATTTGTATATTTATTCATTTACCCTTTGACAATCTTTATATTTTTTCTGTGATGAGCACACATTATTTTTATAATTAAAAGGGAAAAAATTAAGTAAAAATGTCTAGTCCCTCTTTACCTTTTCAAACAAATTATATCAATCCCACAGACAAATGTGAAACCATATGCATATACATATTTTCCTTTAAATATTTTCATAGTAAATATGACAGATTATAAAAATAGAAATCAGAGAGACTAGAAGGTGCAAATCAAGTTTCCATAGAATGACAGAGTTACAAGTATCACCTCGTATTTATATTTTTACTTTGGTGGGGACATGTGATCCAGAGTGACTATTTATACTGCTTTAGTGGTGTGCTGGACAGGGTCTCAGTTTTTCCATAAGCTAAATTGGTGTTAATTATTATCGACTTGAGACGAAATCTGCTTGTGAAAGCAAATGCTGTAATCCAGTACTACTGCTTGTTTCTAGAAGTATTTAACTACCTGCTTGATTTTTGGCAAGTCACTCAATTTCTGTGGACTAGAATTTCTTCATCTTTTTTTGGTTCAGAAAGCATATCTTATGATTCTACCACTCTAATTCTTAGATGTTCAGATAATTTATAATGTCATGGTCAAGATGTAAGTGAATCATCTGCTATGTTAATACTGTGAGGCAGAATAACATAATTGGGCCCCAAAGTCTCTATATTTAAGTTGTTCTTTGGTTAATAGCACCCATACATGTATATAGCTTTGGCTTGTCATCAGGGACCAGTTAGTATTAACACATAACTAACTTATTGACTAGTAGTCTAGAGTGACCTTAAAAAGGTGCTGACTTTATATCCAGGAAACAAATTAGGTACTGTAGAATCTAGTTTGTTAATTTTTATTTTATTATTCACTTACTCATTAAATGCGATGTTTTCTTATTATTGTTATTATACAATAATATAATAAAGACTGACTAGGCCGGTGCCGCGGCTCAATAGGCTAATCCTCCGCCTGCGGCGCTGGCAGCCCGGGTTCTAGTCCTGGTCAGGGTGCCGGATTCTGTCCCAGTTGGCCCCTCTTCCAGTCCAGCTCTCTGCTGTGGCCTGGGAGTACAGTGGAGGATGGCCCAGGTGCTTGGGCCCTGCACCCGCATGGGAGACCAGGAGAAGCACCTGACTCCCAGCTTCGGATCAGCGTGGTGTGCCCGCCGGCCGTGGTAGCCATTGCGGGGTGAATCATCAGAAAAAGGAAGACCTTTCTCTCTGTCTCTCTCACTGTCCACTCTGCTTGTCAAAAAAAAAAAAAAAAAAAAAAAAAAGACTGACTAATATAAAATTCATATTCTATAATCATTAAGAGAATACATTGACAAAACTAGTACTCTAGGTATTCTTGGAGAAAACATTGAGCCTTTTGACTAAAACTTGTACTCCTTGATATGTAGGCAAAAATAATTAAATATATTAAAAATGTTTTGGTCTTATTCATATGGATATTAAAAATCTAGCCACAGGGGTTAGGTGTGCCTTGGTTTGCATGCCCGTTCTACTCCTGATACTAGCTTCCTACGAGTGCACACCCTTGGAGGCAAAAGGTAAAGGCTCAAGAAGTCGGTTCTCTGCCACACACATTTGAGGCCCAGATTGAGTGTCAGGCTAGTAGCTTCAGTCTGTGCCAGCCCTGGCTGTTTCATGAGCATTTGAAGAATAAACCAATAGGTGGGAGATCTCTCTCTCTCTCTCTAATAAAAATAAATTAAAAAATTTAAAAATCCAGCTATCAAGGTGAAGATTTGCTTTATGTAGAGTTGTGTGCACAGGCTTTTGTTAGTTTCAGAATGATAACAAGGTGCTGGTATTACAGAACGTAGAGCCACAGATTGCCATTTGGGACAGTGCCAGAAAATACAAGGTTGAAAGAGCATGTTGATTTATGTATAGCTCAAGAATTTGTTATCCAGTTGCAGGATGTTTGATCATTTGCTGAGATTCATGTTCTATTTCTAATTCTTAACCTCAGACTAGTTCTTAGAAGAAAAATCCTATTGACTAAAAGGTTAGCTGTGGAATTCAGTAGGCTATGAAGACAGATAATAAGAAATGTACAACATCAGGAAAAGTAGGCTGACCAATTTTAAGAAGAAAATGAATATTAATACACCATATATTATTTGGAACAATTTAAAAATCTTATTCATCAAATCTGAAAATGTGTTCAAGTTATCAATTATTTCAAATATTGTCCCTAAATATTACACAAATCAAATAAAAATTTTTACATTTTACAATCCTATCTTCTTTATTGTTTTGTGATCTTTGACTCTTTGAAATGGGTCCCTTTTTATCAATAGTTTGTACCTGAAATGGCAAATTAATATTACTGATGTGACAATAAATTGAGATTGGATTATTCTGATATCTCCAGTTGAGGAAGCAAAGTTTTCAAACAAGGTTATTAATAATGTTCTTTGGCAGTTACGTGTTTTAGTGATCTTATTATAAATACGTATACATGTTATATATTTCCTTGCTGTCGTAACGGATATTTATGACCACAAAGTATTTACCACTGCAATATGGCAGCAATGAAGACAAAATCCAGAATTAGTCCCACACTAGGTGTTTGCATTTCTGGGGTCTTACTGGTGAGGCAAAAGAAGGAAGAAAGGAGACATTCAAGGCTCTCAGTAAAAAATGTTCAAAAAATGGATTTGATATGAGTTTTAAGGAGAAAATATGCCAATAAGAAAATGCATTTTTCAAGATTAAATTCAGCATTTTTACTTAATAGCATTTGTCATCTTCCAATTTTTCATATGTAGCAAATTAATTTCAAGCACTCTTCCAAGTGCCTTTGTGTATTGTATTTCTTTTTTTCATCTTCTTTTGGATAACATTTGAGGAAAAAAATAAGACTGCACCAGTCAATGATTACATTCAGGATGGAAGACAGTTGTAAGACCAAGGAACAGGTGG
>NC_091434.1:97733295-97843295 GCF_964237555.1 Oryctolagus cuniculus | reverse complement strand
TCCTTTGGCTGTGTTTGTTAGTTGTAGCACTGCCAGCAGGAGCTGGAAAGCTTGGTAGACACTCCTATCCTGATAGAAGGTCAGTTTGGTTGCATGTTCTATCTGCTTGATCCCGTGAAAATGTGAATGTTTGGATTGACTCAAGCCATTCCATTTTTTTCTTTTTTTTCACATTGTTTATGTGCTCCTTTTTTCTTTCTCTGTGTTTTGTGTGTGTGTGTGCATGTTTTAGAGGATAGAAAAAGCCATTCCGTGTGTTTTGCAATAGATTTAGGTTAATGGTGGTTCTAAAGAAGATTGGTCACCCATGAGCCTTCCATTCTTTTGCTGTGTAAACTTAATCCTTCAAAATTTCTTAATATATCACATAATTTTCACCTTTCAAAGAGTATGCGTATTATTTTCTTTCTGACTTCACTAGTCTTACATATGCATTGTAGAATGCTTAGATATACAGAGAATTATGAGTGAGAATAAATGTATCTATAAATCCTCCACCTAGAGTTAACCATTGTTACAACTTGGCTGTATTTTTCTAGCTCTTTAAGTATCAGGAATGCATGAATCACTTTATAATTCTTCAAATGTTTTCAGACTTCCTATTCAGACTTTCAACTCTCCAAGTTCTCCCCATTTCTTTGATGGTTCCTAAATGGGATCAATATAATACTTTAGTATCTGAAATTAGATCTAGCTTGTATTCTGGGAAGGTTAGTTTGCAATCTCTACATACTGTATTTTGATGTTAATATGCATTTTACTGCTCTGAATCAGTGATTTATTTCTATTAATGCTTCGTTTAAATTTGGAAACAAAAGAAATTATCTAAAAATAACTAAAAACTATTATCCAAGACTTTAAGGTAGCAAGAGCCAATAGGTTGACACATTTGATTCTTAGGTAAAAATTTACAATTCTTTCATTGCCTTTCTGTAAAAGGAGGAAGTGGGGGCAAATTATACAGTTGATGCTATTTTATGCATGAAAGAACCTGCGTTTGACAGCTAGTAAACAAGTTTTAACACTTTTTTTGAGGAAAGTACTTCATTTATTTAACTTGTTTATTTTTCAAGATTGTGTTTATTTTTTAAAATTTGTTTATTGAAAGGCAAAATTACTGAGAGGCAGAGGCAGAGAGAGAGAGAGAGAGAGAGAGAGAGAGTTTTCCATCCACTGGTTCCCTCCCTAGATGGCTGCAATGGCTGGAGCTGCTGCGCTGATCCGAAGCCAGGAGCCAGGAGCATCTTCTGGGTCTCCCATGTGGGTGCAGGGGCCCAAGGAGTTGAGCCATCTTCTATAGCTTTCCCAGGCCATAGCAGAGAGTTGGATCGGAAGTGGAACAACTGGGACTGGAACTGGCACCCATATGGGATGCCGGCACTGAAGGCAATGGCTTTACATGCTATGCCACATGCCAGAACTATTTAACGTTGATTGAGCTAAACCAGACTGCATAAAGACACCGTTTCAGGTATGGAGATTCAACAGTAAACAAAATAGACTGAAATCTCCCATTGTGACAATTTGGTACTCGTACTTAAAAACAAAGTGGTCGTATAGTTTTAAAGATTTTTTGAATGTTTTAAAATGTATATGAGTGAAGTTGAACATCTTTTCCTTTGATTGTTGTTTATAGCTTTGCCTATTTTCCTGCAAACAGTTTTAGTTTTTATTTGTTGAACTCTTTATTTATTAGAGCCATTAGCCTCTGACTATAATGCAATAAAAATATGTTATCTCAAAAAAGTTATAGAACTTTTTTCTACTTATTTCCAATCAAAAAATGCATTTCATTCTCTAAGTTTTGCAACAGTTTTGAAGTATGTAGAGAAAATCCTGTTACTGCCATGTAATCAAATGCTGCTTTTCTTCTGAATATCTCTCATTCATCACTCCCCAAGTTCTAGTGTTCAGTAAGCAAAAAGGAAAAAAAAATGCAGTGGCCAAACCCAATTTTGAATAATCGAAAATACATGCCCTATATTTTGACAATTTTTTATAGGAGGCGAGTTAAAAGGCAGGAGGGGGTGATGGTGGGTATGTTTTTACAACTATGTTGAAGAGCAAATGTTGGATGCAAAATTAGGAGAGATCCTTGACTTTTAAATAGAGAGTCATAGCTTTTATAAATGATTATTTGAGGTTGTTGGCTTTGCCACTTACTTAATTTGAACAGTAATGGAGAAATAAGTATTAGTAGCTAAGCAGAGAAATAATGCATGAGGCAAAAAGCAAAGGCCAATAGTTTGTTTAATTCAAATGTGTAATCCATTGAAGCTCCATTAGATGTGAGGTCACTGAAGACACAAGGAAGTATGTAATAGTAGGTGTTTAGCCTAGCACTTACGATGCCCACATCCCATATCAAAGTGTCTCGGGTTGATGGCTGGCTCTGGCTCCTGAATCAAGCTTCCTACTGATGCAGACTCTGACAGGCAGCGGTAATGATTTGAGTAATGGCATTCCTGTCACCCATCTAGGAGACCTGTATTTAGTTCCTGACTTCAGGCTTCAGTCTGGCTTAGTCCTGGCCATTGGAGGCATTTAGCAAGTGAACTAGCGCATGGGAGCCCTGTTTCTCTCAAGGAAAGAAAGAAAGAGAGAAAGAGAGAAAGAGAGAAAGAGAGGAAGGAAGGAAGGAAGGAAGGAAGGAAGGAAAGAAAGAAAGAGAGAGAGAGAAAGAAGAAGTGTGTAGAAAGTAAGAAACAGAACAGATCATGTTTCTCTCAGTGGTTTTGTCACCCATTTGTTTCAGATTGAGTGTGTTTTAGGCAGTTTTTCCGTCAGACATCAAGACAGATGAGTTTTACAGGTAGAAGTGAACAAGTTTTTATCAGAAGTCAGGATACACTATAAGCTGTTTGTGACATGAAAACATTGGGAATTTAAAGGATGCTACATAAGAAATTATCCTGGATTCTTGAGTTGGTGTGTAAGAATGGAGTCTGTTACTTTTTTTAGAGGTTGATGAAAAAAGTATGTTTTATAACTCAACCGAGAAAAGAAGAGTGGGTATTGCAGATGAGACCTCCTGTAGTTAAATAACTCAATCTATGGGATAGAATATAGCCATTGGATGGTGTCTGAAGATGCAGACTGCCAACTGGCAGAGATGACCAAATTATTCACAAATGCAAAAGAAGAAAGTAAGTAAAGTTTGAAAAAGAGAGAGAAACCCCAAATGAACTATGGAGAGCTACAGTGGATTATATTGAGGTGTAATTATTCTGGAATTTTAACACTAGCTAATCATTACGGAAATTTAGCAAGATTGCGCAATTTATGTCTAGAATTATTTGGATTTAAGATAACCCAGGAACAAAGAGCATTATAAAAGTATGTATAATAAAAATGATAGGCAAACTTTTCTAGTTTCAGTGATAATATATGAAGAAAGATGTAGAAACTTCAAGTTTATCTTTTAATATAGGTTTTATTCCTATTCTAGCATATTGTACTTAATTTTTAAAAATATATAGTCTGGCCGGCGCCGCAGCTCAATAGGCTAATCCTCCACCTAGCGGCGCCGGCACACCGGGTTCTAGTCCCGGTCGGGGCGCCGGATTCTGTCCCGGTTGCCCCTCTTCCAGGCCAGCTCTCTGCTGTGGCCCAGGAAGGCAGTGGAGGATGGCCCAAGGGCTTGGGCCCTGCACCCCATGGGAGACCAGGAGAAGCACCTGGCTCCTGCCTTCAGATCAGCGTGATGCGCCGGCCGCAGCACGCCAGCCATGGCAGCCATTGGAGGGTGAACCAATGGCAAAAGGAAGACCTTTCTCTCTGTCTCTCTCTCTCACTGTCCACTTTGCCTGTCAAAAAAAAAATATAGTCAATCTTTATTTAGCATCAAATTCACACTTTTTCCCTTTATTTCTCCACTAGGCTCTGCTCCTGTCATATCTCAAAGTCAATCAAGATATGCCCGTTTGTTGAAGGTTTCCCTTCGTACATGAGATGAGATATGCTACAATCCATATATTTGTTGAGATTTGTGTGTTTTCTATTATTTATTGGGGTCAGGGACATTGTCTTTCTTGACATGTAAGAAAACAGAGATAGCGTCTTGTATTTAAAAAATCTACAAAACACAAGGTATAGTGTGCTGTATGTGTGCTTTGTTCAATAAATATTAATCGATGTTGATGAGAGCACACATGTCACTAACAGAAGCCTCCTGCTTCACTATGGGTCTTTAGAGGACTGAAGATTCTTGTGAGCTGCAATGATGCTCTATTATGAGAATTACTTATGTTTAGGATACTTTTTAAAAGCAATGTCATTGGTGAATCTAACATGATATATGTATTAATTATATTGATTGTTCAAGGGTTTCTAAATTCAGAAAACTAAAAAAAAAAGAATATATGTTGTACACTGGACACACACGCACACACTAGGTAAGACAGAATTTAAAAATAAGAAGCAAAAAGACACTATTTCTACCTATAGGTTAATCAACCTATTTGAATAAAAGTGATGAAAGTCTTTTGGGGTGGATATTGTGGTGCTGTGAGTTAAGCTACCATTTAGGATGACCACTTCTCAAATCAGAGTACCATTTGGATCCAGCTTCCTGCTAATCTGTCCTAGGAGACAAAGATAATGGCTCAAGTGCTTGAACTCTGCTACCGATGTGGGAGGCCTGAATGGAGTTCTGGGCTCCTGGCCTGGCCCATTCCTGGCTCTTGCAGGTATTTGGGGAGTAAATCAGTGGACAGATGATATCTCTCTCTCTCTCTCTCTCCATCCTACCATGCCTTTCAAATAGATGAAATAAACAGCCTTTTAAAAAATACTCATAAATATCTACCAAATATAAGGATGAAGAAGACACCATTATACCCAAACAAAGCTTTTTATCTATGGGCTTAAAGATGTTTATGATAGAAAGAAGACTTATTTTCACAGGACAGCCAAGCAACACTGAAATGAAAATGACAAAAATATCAAAATATGAAGACCGTTTGTTTTGTCCTGCCAGATGACATGACACAGATTTTGGTGAGTTGCTTCACTTGATCCTCACAGTACTTTATAAGGCAAGGATTCTTCTTGCACCTTCCCTGCTTTCCTCCTACTTTCCAGATGAAGCAGCAAAGAACTGCACATTTGATTAAATTACCTAAGGGTGGACACACAACTTGCACCTGCCAGGCTGATCACAGAGCTGGAGATTTCACCCATTATACTTCACTGCCTCCTAGGGGATGGGGCCAGAGAAATCATGTTTAATTGGGGAGGGGTCAAAAGCCATTCTCTTGGAAAGGTACACATGATCCGAGTTCTAAAGGACAGGCAGGTAGTGTGACAGGGAGGAAATGCCACTTTGAGAACTATTGTGTGTGGGAGGAGCTTAGGCTTGAATTCCACAAACCTGGTGGGGCATTGGGAATAAGCAGGGGGTACAGTTGGGAGGTGGGCCGTTGGGGACTGAAAAACAGAGGAAAGCTGGGGAATCTGGTCTAAGTATAGTAGGAGCAGAGTATAAAGCAGAGTTAAAGATTTGTAATAAAAGCTAAGAGTGTTGATGAAGGATAATCATTATGAGGAAAGTTTCAACTAGCAGAGACTTCTAAGATGAATGGGATTGAAAAGTGTTTTTAATTTTTATTTTTAAATAAAGAGAGAGGGAGGGAGAGGGGAAGAAAGAGAGACAGGGAGAAAGAGAGAGAGAGAGAGAGTGAGAGAGAGAGAGAGTGATCTGTCTGCTGGTTCACTCCCAATGCCTGCAACAGTTGGGGTTGGGACAAAGTGGAACCAGGAGCCATGAACTCAACCCAGGTCTGCCACATTGGTGTCAAGGAACCAAATGCTTGAGTCTTCAAATGTTTTGCATTTCCCTGGGAGGCATTAACAGGAAACTGGAATCAGAATTTGAGCCAGGACTTGAATCCAAACACTGTGATGATGAACTGGATTTTAAGTCAGAGTTTGACATTTGTGGAAATGGCATCGACTAGCATGCAAACAACTTAGAATACTGAAATTTATATAAGAGAAAAGAATACAAACAAATGAGGAATGTTAAAAATGCTAAAAAAAAAATCCACCTGGGAACATACGGTTGAAGGAGTAAATTTTTAGTCTTAAAGACCTTATAGTGCTCTGGTTGTCTGCCTTAGTTAATAGCCCACCATCCACAACACTATTCAAGTCAAATAACAGTTGTTTCTGATCCCATTTCCCCTTCCCACTCTGTTTTGCTTCAATTCTTCATTAGGCTCCCCAGAAAGCCGATGCTCTGCTGTTTGAAAGCCTCAATCAGATCAAGTCACTTCCTTGTTTAATATCCTCCAAGGGCTGCCCAGTGCATTTAGAGTAAATTTCTACCTCCAAGTCTCTCAAATTTCCAGCCTTACCTCAGTTGGCTCTTTCATTATGATGTAGCCTTCCTGCCTCTTTTCTGTTCCTTGGGTTCATATTAGGGCATTTTTATTAATTTTTTTTAAAATCTGGCCTTTTCCAGCATAAAGCAGCTCAAATATCTTAGCCTTAGACAGTCCATCTCTGAAAAATCAGCCAGAAGTGTCTTCCTCAATTGTTAAGAGAAAGATCACTGTCTTCATATTTAAAATAACATTTTAAAATAAGTCTTTATCCTTGTAGCCAATATTTTCTGCAAAGTTCTTATAATTTTCTGAAAGTATTAAAGATAATACATATTTGTTCTATTTTTTGTCTCTGGAAGAATTTTGGCTCTAAAGAATGGGATTAGCACTGGCTTGCTCAGTGCTTCAAACTCAGTGCCCAGCAAAGTGCTTCAAACATAGTAGATGCTCAATGAATATTTGAATGGAAGAAGACAATTAGAAAGAATAAAGGTGAGGACAGCTTGAGTAATGAGTAGAAGCTTACATTTCATCTAATGAGTGATATATTTGCAGAATAAATCACGTGGCTATATTTTCTAAATAGGTTTTGTTTCTACAGTTAACTAAGTTGTTGACTTCTCGCATACCAGCTTTTGATGGTGGGAAGGTGGACTTGAGTGTTGCAGGGGGTGAAACAAGGCTGAGATTCAAATGAGTAGAAAATTGTCTCAGTTAATCCATGAGATGCGGGCAAGCTCAGCCAGCATGCTCTTTGGAATCCAGGCTATTCTGTGACAGCAACATTAGGGTACAAGTGTTGGAGAGGTCAGACAAGTTGAGTTTCTGACATGAGCAATCACTCTAGATGTGTTTGATTTTTCTACAGTATTTCATGGTGACATTTAAATTTGAAAGGGAAATGACCTCCTTGTTTCCAGTTCCTTTCCTAGCTAGTATAGGATTGCTCCTTCAACAAATATTAGTAGATTTTCTTGAGTATAGTTCTCAAGTATCTTAACAGATGAAGTTTACAAGTTTATTTTCTGGTAGCAATAGTGATCTCAAGACGAGGAAGAGGTTGTTGGAGCTATTTGTTTTTACTTTCTGAGAGGAATACCTTACTGACAAACAAGCATGTGAATAAGCAAGCAAATTCCACAGCTTTCTTGGAAGGAGTTGGCCACGGTAGGTATGGGAGAATTGTTTCGGCCTGCCTTCCCTTTCCTTTGCTTTTCTTGCACTTGTGTTGGCACAGTTGCTGGATTTTATTATTAGTGGTGTGTCCTACAAGCCATTCATTCATGGAATATGGCTCTGGGAGAGGAATGTTAATGTGAAAATAAAATTGTCATTGTTTTCCATTGGCTTAGGAGACATATCACATAATGGAAGGATATCCCCAGATAGGAAAATCTCAATTCAGAGAGAAAGAGGGGAAAAAAAGGTGAGGTGAGAATGATGCTCTCAGTGGAATCGGTCAGAACTGAAAAGCAAAGATTTTGTTTTGTGCAGTGCTAGTTGCCTTGCCAGTCTCAAGCTGGCACTGTGGGCTTGCTGTAGCTGCAGAGCCCGAGCTGGGGAAAGGAGACAGTTTGCTTCGGTTTTATTGCCCAGCGTCACCATGCGTCTCAATATGTTTTTGATTTTGTATTTTAAAAATAAGGTGAATGGTCTCAAAAGGAAATCATTGCAGCCGATTTTATTTTTTGCTTTTTTAATGGACAATTCAAAAGCAATCCTGGTCCCATTCCAGAGATTTTCTCATTTCTTGGTACAACTGTAATTTAGGCACATTGAATGGTGTAATGGTGTTGTTAGATATTATCGTGTTTATTTTATTCATGACAATGTGTGACACACCTTATTTTTATTCTTCTTGAGGAAATGTCCTGGAATGGGTTTTGTCCTGCTTCCTTTTTGTGCCTGTCATGAGGTGTGTGTTAGAATTTACATTCCTAGGAATAAGAATAGCATTTCTTTTTTTCTTTTTTGGGAGGGCATAATGATTGTGAGCTTTGAGGAGTTTCAATAGACTATTGTCGCTTGTTTTACAGTGCTGCGGTCCACCAAGTCACATGCTTCCTACCTCCAATGGCAGAAATATATCCATGTATGTGTGTGTGTCTGTGTGAGTCTCTCTCTCTCTGTGTGTGTATATATATATATATTTCAAATTAAAATAAACCATAATTAATTTTGTGCTGAAAAATTCTTGGAGTTTTGGTTTTCATGATCTGTGAGGTCATGGGAGATATATCCCAGGCTCTCATAAAACCTGGTCTGGGAATCATTGTGATTAGCACTATGTGAGACTTCAAAAAATATTAAAACTAGGAAAGATTGGCTAATTTCTGGTGGGTGGATTCACTTTAGTATAATGTAATGTGTTAACAAATGCTCAGAGAGGCGGTTGTGGATCCAGAAAGATGGTTTTTGCAGAAGGCTCTTATCCAAATTAATTCAAAGAATAACAGGAACAGTTGTGTATTAGGACAGAAGGAATAAGGTGACTCAATTTGATGACAAAGAGGTCTCCAGGAAAAAATTGTCTTAAGTCAACTCAGATCTAACAATGAAATTATCATCACTGAAACTAATAATCCTGTAATAAATTGCTAATAACTTTAAAAAAGGATTGTTTTATTAAGCATTTTGCATAATTGGCTATGAACCAAACATGGAAAGCAAATATTGGTTTTCTTTAGTTTAAGATTGATAAAGTTCTCTTCTGTGTTTGAAAAGAGAATCTTAAATAGGTAAGAAGGATAAAAAGGGTAAGTTGCAAACCTGCTGAATGTGTGCCTGAAGCCTCCTCTCAAGCTAATTCATCTTTGGCTCTTGCTTGATTGCTCTAGATATGGTGACACACTGGGAAATTAATGCCATGTCCTCCCAGGTTGCTGGAACATTTGCCCAAGGCAGCAGTGAATAAGCAAGGGTAGACAGACCAAGCTCAAAGGTTTGGACCCTGCTCAGCAGGGTGTCTTTGGAGTTGTTTCTCCACACTACCTGAAGAACCTTTGTGTAGTTGGCTGTTGATACTGCTAGCCTGATGCCATTACATGCATCCTGGAAATCGATTTGGTCCCTGTCCACATTCAGAATTGGGCTCAATACATGAGAAGTCCCGTAGTGAGGGAGTTCAGGAATCATCAATTTGATGTTCAAACCTAGATTTGTTTTGTGGCTTTCTGAGGTAGGTTTAAGAAATTTTTGCAGTGTTCACAAAATGCAGTTCACAGATCTACAACTGTATGTGCAGTTGGAAAGGAAATTTGAGTAAGTAAACAGGTAACCAGGGAGAAGTTAGACTATCCTGCAGACACTTCTGTTTTCCAGGATGAGCTTCTTTGAGCAGGGATGTCTGGTTTGCGCTTCAGGAGTTTTTTGCCAGGTGGTCTGAAGGGTAATCTACGTTCCAAAAGATAGGCTAAGCTGCCTTCCTGCTCCTGAAAGGTCTGGAAGGCACTCTCATAAAATCAGCATTTCCCCAGTCCTTTCAGGGGAGATGATTCCCCCATCACCTGGCTGTTACAGGTGGTACCTATAATATAGTGAATAATAGCTATTAATATAATGAATAATAATATAATGAATTAATAATATAAAAAATAATTGTCCAATAGTATTGAATATATTGTTGCTTTAAGTTATTCTGAGAAAGAAGGTCCTCTCTTCTTTCATTGGAGATTATTTTTTTTTAACTTTTATTTAATGAATATAAATTTCCAAAGTACAGCTTATGGATTATTTTGAAAAGGGACCTCCTTATTGTTAAATTTTCTCATTGTCATTATGTAGTTCTACAGTTCAAACATGAGTGAAGAGCCACTTTATACTAGTAATGATACAATGGTTCTATAGGCACTAGCTTCAGTACACTTTCCCCGCATTATTTTTTTTTCTCAAAATTACATATTTTTGGGGCACTGACGTTGTGACACAGCATTGCTTACAATGCTGGCATCCCATATCCAAGTGCTGGTTCAAGTCCCAGCTCCTCTGCTTCCAATCCAGCTTCCTGCTAATGTACCCGGGAAAGAAGGAGATGATCCAAGTGCTTGGCCACTGCCACCCACGTAGCAGATCCAGATGGAGTTCCTGGCCCAACCCTGGCCATTGTGACAATTTGCAGAGTGAACCAGGTGATGGAAGACTTCTCTGTGTCTCCGACTCTCCTACTCTCTCTGTTACTCTGCCTTTCAAATAAATAAAATTAAAAAAATTAAATGTTTATGTGTATAGTTTACCTCTTAGTGCTTCTTTATTTTTGTATTTATTATTCATGTTTTAGAATTTCATTGGAGTGCAAAATACACTTTAAATGTGAGAGAGAACAAAATCGGAAAACTCATAGAAATGACCCTTTCTTTCCTATTTCAAAATGAGTAAGATGGGAAGCAATGGAATGCTCCGGTTGGCTCATTCTGTTTTGGGGCCACTGAGGTTTTCAGGCTGTGGTTCAGTTCACTGGCACCTCATGCCAGTGATGCCAAGGTCAAGGGTGTGGTTCTCATGTGGATCAGTTAGCTGCATGTTTTCCTAACAGAGTGTATGGCGGGTCCATGCAGTCACAAAGAGATACTGGTCATAAAGGAGACTAGTAGGTGAAAATCCAGACAGGCTACTGAAAAAACAAAGTCCATGTTCTACTGGCATTTTTGCATCTGGACAGAATGTGTCACATAAAATGTGTGCTTGTTACTCAACCTCCCCTGTCTCTGTTTTCTCATCTGTAGAGTGGAGATAAGATTTGCTCTCCTCCTACCTCAACAGGATCGGTGAAGATTAGATAATGGTTGCAAAGTCCTTATACAAAGGTACATGCATTATCATAAACAAGGGGATTAGTGAACAAATAAAAAGGAAGATATTTAAAGGACCCCCCAGAGTGTATTGCTTAATCATTTAGAATTAGGATCAGTGGTTTGCAGTCCAATCCCTTCTGAGTTTGGTTTGGCTAGAAAAAAAGTTAGGTGTGAGAGTTTGACCTTTCTATTTATTTATGAGGTTAAAAAAATTGTTTGATTGTGAACATTTGTATTAACAAAAACAAAGTGGGCTTTGAATCTGAAACAGGTTTTATTTGAAAAGGAGGTGAAGGGGAAGGTCTCTAGGAACATATGTGCCACTGAGGAATATTTGCATATATTTGATCTGCAAGCACGCTTCAGTGATTTTCACAGTATACCTTGGAGTTTAAGTTGCAGCACAGAGCCGTTGCCGTCACACGGCAACACAGCCCACTCTCGCCGGCTTTATGATGGCATACAGCGACAGCTTCATTTTTAGCGTTAAAAAAAATCCTCTTCACTTAATTCAGACAGTGACCTGCAGGCCTCGTTCTGACTGAAGGAGCCATTCAGAATACTTGCAGACAAAAGCAGGGCTTTTTCCTAGCAACCAGATCAAAGCCAAATTGCCCAGAATAGCTCCCTCCCAGGTTTCCTTTGGCGCATAGGTTCACAAGGAGTCTAAGGCTCATGGAATCCAGTGCAAACTTCTCTTTCAAACTGAATTGGAAAGGAAAACTCCCGAGGAATTTTCGCAGACTCTGGAAGCTGGCGAGCACGGCCCCAGCACTTAATCTTGGGAGCACACGGTGGTCATTTGGAGCATCCCTAACTTTGTTATCGCCCACATCTGCATGTCCATTCTGTCGGACCCCTAGAGAATGAGGTCTCTGTTTCCTTTCTGCCAGTACCTAATATCAGCTATGCCCAGGAGCCGGCTGATGAAGACTTCCTGTTTGTTTTGAGTCACTGTTAGAGTGATAAATATACTTTAGCTTTCTACTTAGAGAGGAAAGAAACCAGCTGCCCTGAACCAAGAGAAAAATGCAGAAATTCCGCTGAATGGCCATGTTATCATGGAGTTTCAAGGGCAGCACAAAAATGAAAACTATAAACCCTGGCAAAGTAAATAATTTCCATATTAAAGCATCTTGCTGCATGTGTAGACCTAAGTTGTTTGTCTTTAATCATTTCGGCAAACCTTGCATTTTTCACTCTTCTAAGACCAACTCAACATTGTTTGGAAATTTTAAAAAATATAAACTTACACTACAGAGTAATGGTGAGCTTTATAAATAAACAATTACAGTTGTGGGTTTTTGATCTGACCGCAAGCTTTTAATGCAATTTTTGCATGAACACATAATGCTTCTGGATAAACAATAATGTTTATATTTTTGGGGCATCCAATGTTGTATTGAGTCATTTACATATATGAGCATTTGGATATAGAGTAACCCAAGAGCAAAAGAATATTACAAAATTATTGAAAACAAAAATGACAGGAAATGCTTTATAGCTTAAGTAGCACTTCTTAAATAAAGCTGTGGAATTCTTAAGTTTTCTTATTTTTTTTGAAAGGCAAAGTAACAGAAACAGAGAGAGAGAGAGAGAGAGAGAGAGAGAGTTCATTCCCCAAATGTCTGCAACAAGTGAGGGAGGGCTGGGCCAGGCAGAAGCCAGGAGCCTGGAACTCTATCTAGCCTATCTGTCCCTGTCCCTCTCTTTCTCATTCTCTCGGCCTTTCCAATAAAGTGAAAATAATAAGAAAAAAAATTAAGAGGTGTTATGTCAGTTTCATTTTGAATTTTCTGATCATTTTCTTTATACTAGACGTTGTAAGTTATTAGTAAATTTGTTGCTCCCCCTCTTCGTGGAGGAACGACACAGGACCCTGCGCTGTTCTTTCGTCTGCTCGGCCCTCCCTGGGTTTGCTGCTGGTTCTTCCCGGGTTGGCTACCGTCCCTTCCACCTCCGTGGAAGGGCGGTTCCCCCAGCCACTTTCCCCACTTCCGCGGGGGAGCGGCACACCGCCGACCGGCTCTTCTCGGGGGCTGCACAGGTGTTCCTTCAGATAGACGTTCCTCGTGCATGTTGTCTCTCTCCTCCTTTATAGTCCTCCTCCACCAATCCCAACTCTGCTACCCACATGCCGAGTATGCTGCTCTACTCCAATCAGGAGCAGGTCCTGCAGCTTGTTGGTTGAACTGGAGGCAGCTGTGTAGAAGCTATTTTCTCCTCTCCCAGCGCCATATTGTGGGAGAGCAGATGCATAGAATAAGTCTTAATTCCAGTAACTTAGTCTAGTCCGGGTTGCTCCCCACAAAATTCTTCTTCTACCATAGTTGTAAGAGACCACACATGGGGGACAGGGACTCAAGCACTTGACCCATCATTACTGCCTCCCAGGACATATTAACAATAAGCTGTATCAGGAGCAGAGGAGCCAGGACTCAAATCATCACTCCCATATGGAATACTTAACCCTGTGCACTGTAACACCTACCGCTGGAACTACTCTCTTAAGCTGCAAGACCATGAATTTTAGAAGTCTTGTTGATCGGAATGTCTAGACTACAGCACTCTGCCTTTTTTTTTTTTTTTTGAATTTATTTTTTATCTACTTGAAAGGCAGAGTGATAGAGAGAGAAGGGGGAGAGAGAGAGAGAGAGAGAGAGAGAGAATCTTCCATCTGTTGGTTATAACCAAATGCCCACAACATCCAGGACTGGGCCAGCGCAAAGCCAGGAACCAGGAACCACACCTTGGTGGAATTCTCTCTTGTTCATGGCAGGGACCCAAGTACTTGAGCCATCACTTGCTGCCTCCCAAGGAAGGTGGATTGATCAGAAGTGGAGGAGCAGGGCAGAATTGACACTCCAATAGGGGATGCAGGTGTCCCAAGTGGAGGTTTATCCCACTGTACCAGGATATTCATCCCAGCTTTTCTGGAAGCTGTTGTAGACTTGACTTCTAGATGTTGTGAGTTGCAAAAGATGGCAATAATTTGCATGTGTTTGGAGTGGGTATGAGTTGTTTATTTTCTCTCAATAGGTATAATCTCATATAACTTGTAATACAAGAATAATTTTTTTTTAACAGGCAGAGTGGACAGTGAGAGAGAGAGACAGAAAGGTCTTCCTTTAGTTCGTTCACCCCCCAATAGCCACTGTGGCCAGTGCACCGCGCGGATCCGAAGCCAGGAACCAGGTGCTTCTCCTGGTCTCCCATGCGGGTGCAGGGCCCAAGGACCTGGGCCATCCTCCACTGCACTCCTGGGCCACAGCAGAGAGCTGGACTGGAAGAGGAGCGACCGGGACAGAATCCAGCGCCCCGCCTGGGACTAGAACCCGGTGTGCCAGCGCCGCAGGTGGAAGATTAGCCTATTGAGCCACGGCGCCGGCCCTACCAGAAGAATTTACTAATTTTCCATGAAAAGTTTTTTTTTTTCTAGTAAAAAGAAAATGATAAGCAAACTCAAAATAAATTTAGCATTAGTACTTAACATTTATTTATTTACTATGTACTTTCAGTTTATTTGAAAGGCAGAAATACAAGGAGAGAGGGAGACAGAGGCAGACAGACAAAGATCTTCCATCTGCTGGTTCAATCCTCAAATGCCTGCAACAGCTGCAGAAGCCAGTAGCTGGCTGAATTTCTCACATGGATGGCAGGGACCCAAGTACTTGAGCCATCACCTGCTGCATCCCAAGGTGGGAATTAACAGGAAGCTGGAATCTGAAACAGAGTCAGGACTTGATGGGATACAGGCATCCCAAACACCATTTGGACTGCTGTGTCAAATGTCCAAAAATTGTTAATGCTATCAAATTAGTGATGCAGATATAGAGACAGGATGGATTGCCTTGGTTTTATGAAAATATATCTATTTAATTTGCAAATTAAGACTTGGAAATGTACATGAATAGTAGCATGTAAAGAAGCTTCCTCCACACATTGGAGTCAGTGATTGAGCCATCAATACAATAGGTTCCCGGGTGAGAGAATTACAGTGCTAAAGGCTTAATTGAGAATGGGTCTTTATCACTTAAAAGCTCACATAAAAATTCACGTGACATTGGCGAGTCACAAAAGAGGGCATGTGTTTAGAAATTCTCAGTACATTAGTAAAAAACAAAACCAATTATGCTAAACATTATTTTTACTTAATAAATGTGTCACCGTGTGTGTTTGTGGTCTCACTTAAATGACATGAGGAGGAGGAGGAGAAGACATTTTTGAAACGTAACTGTGCAAGGAAGGCTTAAAGAACTGAATAATACAATATTTGTCATTATGGAGACCTGCATATATCTATGAGCATTGAAACAATAGATTTGGAGAATGGATGGTATTGGGAGGAGAGAAAAAAGTATCAGTGCCAGCATTTTCTGTGGATATGTGTCAGAAGGATATAAACAAATGTATGAGATAAATGCGTTTCTAAAGCTAAGTGTGCTAGCAAACAACTTAACTGGATGTATCTGCCTCTATACTTTTAAGAAGAGGTTAAAATTTGCTCTAAATACATGACATAATGGTGGAGGTGAGATCTGTCTCTAAAAATCTATCATTAAAAATGAACTGGAACTTTAATTGGGTGGGACCTATCACTTCGCAAATATAAAGAAGTGTGAGAAAACCACCCTTACCTTTTTCAGTGCTATTGAATGCGGAATATCTGGTGGTGAAGTGCAGTCGTTATGGTCCAACTGATGCAAGACATGTCAGGCAACTGTTCTCTGCAGGACTAATTGCCTAGATTGTTCAAAGCTAGCTATGGCTGTGACAGCACACTCAGGATTCAGCCTTAAGGAATGAAAAAGCAGGGGAAATTCCACTTGCATACATACAATCAACATCCATTTCTTCACAACAGAAGAACATACATTTTGTTTGCACATGACACAATAATTTGCAAAACGGCTTTTAATTGCAAGACCGCGTATGATAGGGGGTTGGTTCTGGCTCTGGCTGTCAATGGAAGCAGTAACAAGTGTTCATCTGTCCTGGACCAGAGGTCATCAGCCCAATGAGGAGGTCCTTTTCTAGGGGCAGAACTCTTCCCCACAGTGCCTAACAGTTTCCTGGGAATTTTCCTATGAAGCAGATGATGGCCAACCAGTAGCTTTGAGTGCAGTGACTTGGAGGAAATTGGAATCAAAGTGTGTCCCATCACAATTACCCCCACATTCCTCTAAGCTCATCATGGTGCTCCACTCTTGATCCCAGGAGGTTTAGACAACTCTGTTGAAGAAGATGAGAAAATAGGTTTGGAGGATAAGGGCTAAGAGATATTTAGGATCATTTACACTCTGAGTGAAAGATTTTTAAAAGAATTCACAGCGTTGAGGAGGGGGATGTTTTTCACACCTATTTTCACACTTCTGAGGTGATAAGTCCAGCCCTTACAAAATAAATGGCAGGTTTCACACTAAACCCACCCAAGCATATTCCTGTAGTCTCCTAAATAATTTATTCTTTGAGAATCAAGAAGAAAGATGTCTTGCTCAAGCAAGCAGCACAGAGAGGTCTCCATCATCTTTGGTCTGCTTGCTGCCCTCCAGATATATGAAGGATATTCATAAAGTTCATGGAAAACTGGAATTAAATGATATCTTTATTCCAGGACAAAAATATTTCTAAATCCATGCACAGTTTTTTTCATAATATGCATTTTATAAGAACTACTTAGGGTTTGCACCGTGGTGCAGTAGGTTAATCCTCCACCTGCAGCGCTGGCATCCCATGTGGGTGCTGATTCTAGTCCTGGCTGCTCCACTTCTGAACCAGCTCTCTGCTATGGGCTAGGAAAGCAATGGAGGATGGCCCAAGTTCTTGGACCCCTCTATCTGCGTGGGAGAACCAGAAGAAGCTCCTGGCTTCTGGTTTAGGATCGGCCTAGCTCCAGCCCTTGCAGCCATTTAGGGAGTGAACCAGTGGATGGAAGACCTCTCTCTCTGTCTTGCCCTCTCACTGTCTGTAAGTTTACTTCTCAAATAAATAAACAAAATCTTAAAGAGAGAGAACTTCTTGAAGACCCCTTCATATGCATGGAGTTCACAAATTTTTTGTGGCAAAAATTTTTCTATTTTCATAATCATCTTTTGTGGTATATGTATTTTTTCTTCAGAAGTTTAATTATTTATTGTATGAAATTGAGTGGTACAGAGACACACAAACACAGAGAGAGAGATACTCTAATCTACTGGTTTACTCCCCAGATGCAACAGCTGGGTCTGGGCCAGGCTGAAGCCCAGAGCCAGGAACTCCATCCAGGTCTCCAAGGTGGGTGGCAAGGACCTAGTTGATCCATCACTGCTGCCTCAGGGTCTGCATTAGCATAAAGCTGAATTTAGGAATAGAACCAGGATTTAAATCCAGACATAACAATATGGGATGCAGCACTCCCAAGCAATGTCTCAACCACTAGGCCAAATACCCATCTTTGTTTGAGCTGTTTGTAGCACCATTGTACATGCCATCTTCTGTTTGTTATGTATGGATCTTCATGGTACCATCGCTGTGTTTCCAATGTCTTTTGTTCAAGATCAACAGTTTCTTTGTCTTATTTTTGATCTTAATATTCAGTGAATTAGACAACTGAGTCCATGAATTTTACCAACTGGCTCCATAGAGTTCCAAAATGCCTTAGTTTCTCTTGACCATCATTTCTATCTTACCTTAGTCGTTGACATGGAAAAAAATTTTTCATGAACATTCACATGTCAAAATGGCATGCTGGATTACAATCTAGAGTCACAGAATACTATGATTTATCAGTAAGGCACTATCAAAAAGCCAACAGACAGAATTCTTGCCAACACTTAAATCTGTTCCTCACCATTTTTCTCCAGGTAAGGAAGTGCCATCCTAATCTATCCAGGTGTTGAAAAGAAAAACCTTTGGGATTCATTTTTGATTCCTTATTACCTTTACCACCCCATATCCAGTCATCAGTAAATCTTATCTTCTGCTATTCTGAATCTACCCAATTCTCCTTCAAGAGCCACGCATCACTTTAGATTTGTTGATTTTTTAAAAAATCTTAATTTAGATGTCCTTGTAACCAGAGTCATTTTGGAAAATTAATTAATTAATTAAATATGTTGAGAGGCAGAGGGACAGAGGGGAAGGAAGACAGAGTCATCCACTGGCTTACTCCCAAACGCATGAACAGCAGGAACATGTCTCCTACAAGGGTGGTAAGGATGAAGTACTTGAACCATCACTGCTACCCCGGATAGTCTACATTAAGGGAAGCAGGAGTCAGGAGTTGGGGCTAGAACTGGGTAAAGAAGCTAAGCTCTTCAGGGCATCTTATCTGGTGCCTTAACTATGAGGCCAAATGTCTGCTCCAGTGAGCAGAGTTTTGCAAGTGTAATTTCTCAGTATCTGTGATGGGGCTCAAAACTAAAGACATGAAAACCTCTAGAAATTCGCCTGGCTGGTCAGTGCCACACACTGCTGTGGAAGAAAGGAGACTTCTCAGACAGAACTCCAGCAGCACTGCAAGTGCATTCCTACCGTTTCATTCTCAAATGCTGATTGTTCTCTTAGATCAACGGTGAATCACGAATCCCACGTTTATCTAATGCACACTTAGTGAAGAAAACACGTTTTCTAACAACTTAATTTTTAGAAGAATTTCATATCTTTTAGTTGAAATGCTATGACAGATGAGTTACTGAAGATTACATTAGGTCAACCTTAATCAGAGTAGGTTATATCCAGGTTGTATGTAAAATACCATAGACATTTTGAGGCTTTCAAGGTGCCTCTTTGTATAGGGACCCTTTAGGGTTTCACTAGCAACTAGGATGAGTTTGTGTGAAAAGAGAATCTATCTTCTTTTATTGTTTTAGATTATATTTATCATCATCTTATCTTCACTGTGTGCCAAACAGTTTTCCATGGAATGATTTATTCCAATAATTAAAGGAAGGCAATATTCTTTTGGTGGATGACTGTTTTTTTCTGAGTTATAAAATATAATTTGCTTTTTTCTTTGTACCATTGTTCCAGAAAAGATTCATCTTTAATTAGTTTGAGGTGTACTGTGGCTTACCTTTGTCTCTAAGTAAAAGATATTTCTTTTTCAAAAATGGATGAATTCTGAGTTGACAAAGTAAAAAATCTGCAGAAAGATTAAGAATGCTAATATTTTCCAGAAAGTAATTGTTTCTAAGTTTCTATAATTGAGCTGTTTAGGTATTGAGCACCTATTAAAGAAGCACTTGTTTGCGTTATGTTAAATGTAAATTAGGTGACTCACTTTCTCCATCTTTTTCCTATATTTATTTTTAATCCTGTTCTAAAGCAGGAACTAAGACTAAATGAAATTAAAGCATCCTTTTGGTTTGACTGGTCTAATATTGTTCAAAGAGCTGAGTATGACTCACAGCCTGTCCCCCTTTTATTAGTAATTAAACTGAGACCCTGAAAAATTATATGAGCTCATAATAGCAGATTAAATATCAAAACAGAAGCCCACTGAACAACTCTACTACGTTTAAACTGATACTCTTCAATATTGTCTGCAGATAATTTTTATACTTGATAGTATAGGATGGCTATAGAAAAGCAAAGCAATTGAAAACAACCTCTATATGTTGTTTATTTTCATTTTTGTTGTAAAGAGGTTTGTGCTTTGAATGCAAAAGAATATTAGATAAATAATGTGCTTGTAAAATGTGTGGCTTTTGCTGCATTGAAAAATGCTTATGTAGTCTTG
Organism: Oryctolagus cuniculus; assembly: GCF_964237555.1. Classification (NCBI taxonomy): domain Eukaryota; kingdom Metazoa; phylum Chordata; class Mammalia; order Lagomorpha; family Leporidae; genus Oryctolagus; species Oryctolagus cuniculus. The sequence continues at coordinate 97,823,460 of NC_091434.1, read as the reverse complement.
TGGTGGTCATTTCTGCTTTATTAAAAGTATTCCCATTTTGTTTTTCTCTTAATCAAAGGAATTCAAGTGCAGTTTAGAAAATGTTAGGAAGTACAGATAAATAAAATAAATAAAGTTAGAAATCACACACACTACCACAACTCTAAAATAACCACTGTTAACATTTTGGTGTTAACATTTTGGTTTATAAGATAGAGTTACAGAGAGAGAGAGGGAGAGCGAGGTTTCATGAATTGGTTCACTCCCTAAATGGCCTCAATGCCCAGGGCTGGGCCAGGCTGAAGCCAAGAGACAAGAGCTTCATCTGAGTCTCCCATGTAGATACAGGGGCCCAAGGACTTGTGCTGTTTTCTGAAGCTTTCTCAGGCTCATTAGCAGGGAGCTGGATGGGAAGTGGAGCAACTGGGACTTGACCCAGTACCCATATGGGACTCCTGTTATGCCACAACGCTGACTTCTTATGCATAGTCTTCCAAATAGTTCATTCACATATGTTTATGTACATGTTAAGGAAGAATGCAAATCCTGCTGTAATTTTTAAAATCTATTTTCACTAAAAATTTATAGTGTTCGAATTATACCGGTGAAATCTGTTCTCTTCATATTATTAGAAATTAAAAATAAAAATAGTTCTAGTCCCGATTGCTCCTCTTCCAGTCCAGCTCTCTGCTGTGGCCCGGGAAGGCAGTGCAGGATGGCCCAAGTGCTTGGGCCCTGCACCCGCATGGGAGACCAGGAGGAAGCGCCTGGCTCCTAGCTTCGGATTGGCACAGTGCGGGCTGTAGCGGCCAACTGGGGGGTGAACCAATGGAAGGAAGACCTTTCTGTCTCTCTTTCTCTCACTGTCTAACTCTGCCTGTCAAATAAAAACATATATAAAACATTAAAAATAAAAATAATATATACTGAATACATTTCAATGTCATTAAATATTCTTTCACAACACCCTTTGTGTTGGTTGAACTGTTATTTATTTAATCAATCTCCCTTTGTTAAGCACTAAGGTTGTTTCCAATCTTTTTAGGATTATAGATATGATTTACATAAATGTTCTATATAGCCAAATATTTGCCCAAGCTTTGGTTATTTACCTAGAGCATATTCCTAGAAGAGGAATTGCTGATTCAAAAATATATATGAAGTTTATGCTTTTAGTTCATTGAGTACACTTTTCTTCACAAGGTCACACTACTTACTGACTAATCTGTTATTTAGCATACTCAGGCCTCACAGCTATTCTTCTTATGGCATCCAAGCTCATTGGCTGCATGATGCTCCAAGTTGGTAATAAGAGGATAGAAAATACTTCGCTAAATTCTACAATGCTCTCATTATTTCATTTATATAAATTTGGCAGAATAACTTTTCCCCTGTTTGCCTTTGGCTGTTTGTATCTGGTTCTATCTCTGTTTTACTATTCTTCTGCAAGAAGTCTCTAAGACATTGAACAAGAAAGCTTACCAATTTTAGTCTAATATGGTAGATTCACTCTCCATCCAAATTCTGGCAAACATCATCCATTCATCATGAGCCAAGGCAAGAAGGAAGAATGGTGATATTAACCACAAAAATATTCAACATAACTCTGAAGAAGCACATGTAACCTGTTCACCCACAAAGCTATCATACAAGCTGATGTACTCATCAGTAGAAGTGGCAATGCTTCTGAAGCTCACCCCAGTTTGCTGCTCAGTGGGCATTTACTTCAAAAATTCTTAACATCGTTTCATCCTTTAATATTCTTGCTTTTCCAAGTATGTTTCTTCCTTTGCAAATTTTATTATGGAGTATGGTAGAGATTATGCATCATTGACATTTGTAGATTCCAACTTGTAAAAATGCAAACATTGATATGTCTTGATATTTTCATTAATGTCCATAAACCTCTGTAAAAGCATTAAGCCTATTTTTGAAGCATGAACCTGTAGAAAAAGACAATGAAAATGTCACCATTTCAATCAAATCTTCCCCTTCGTCCACCACAAAAAGGGTTTCTAGCCTCAAAAAGGAACTTAGTTCTCGGCAATTTTAGCCTGAAATGCATCTTCAGCTTTTCTTAGACTCTGGCCATCTCAAAATGCAAGTGAAGACAAAGCTGGCCTGTGAAATTAATTTTTGGTGATTGAACTTATATCTTAAAAACTAAGCTGTTTCACTTCCTCATGGAAAAACAAATTTCTTGAAAATAAGTTTCCATTTCACATTTGAATCCCCAAGTGCCTAATCTTGGAAAGGAATCTGTATGGAATGAATGAAATTGTCCTATATTCTATGAGATCAAGATTTTATTACAAGCAACCTACTGCAATAGAGAGGACACAGGTAGGTAGGGGTAAAAATGTCTGGCTTCCAGGCAAATTTGGTGGTGTGCACAGAGGGTTAAGCCACCATTTCAGACGCACACATTCTATATCCAAGTGCCAGTTCCAGTCTCAGGACTCCTCTTCTGATACAGCATTCCTGACAAAGCACCCTGGGAGGCAGCAATGATGGCTGCCGTGCTTGATCCCCTGGCACCCTCATGGGAGACCCAGATGGTATCCTGGTTTCTGGGTTTGGTCTGGTCCAGCCCTGGCTGTTGCAGCCATTTGGGTAAGTGAAACAGCAGATTGAAGATTCTCAATTATTCTCTCTCTCTCTCTCTGTCACTCCACTTTTCAAGTAGATGAAAATAAATAATAAGCAAATGAATAAATAAATAAATAAATAAGCATTTTAAAAAATGCCCAGCTTCTTCTTGCTGCAGTACTAGTTACTAGGTGTTAGGCAAATTACTAAATCTCTCTGAATTGTAGTTTTCACAGTTATAAAAAATGACCCAAGGGTAGACCTTTGGCCTAGCAGTTAAGATGTTGGTTAAAGTGCTTGCATCTCATATCAAAGTACCTGGGTTCTAGTCCTGGCTCCAGCTTCCAATTCCAGTTTCCTGATGATGTGCGCCCTGGGGGACTGTAGGTGATGTAGTTCAAGTAGCTGATTTCTCGTCACCCATGAGAGAGACTCAGAGTTCCTGGCTCCTGACTTCCTTCTGGCCCACCCCTGGGCATTGCAAGCATTTGGAGAGCAGTGCAGCAGATGAGAGATTTCCTTGTGTATCTGTCTGTCTGCCTTTCAAATAAGGTGAAAAAGAAAACGATGATGCAAATGAATGCTCTCCTCAGAGAATAGGTTGTTTTGAGATCAAGGGAAATATGTGCTAAAACGTAATATATCTTGACCAGTAGATTTCAAATGAAAATTCTTATTTTTTTCTTATTATTTTGAAGACATATGTTACTGTTTTCCTTATTAGGATCCTTATTTCCTTTTGCTGGGAAAGGAATGATAACTCAACTTTAGTCATCAATCTTTGTAGGTAATATTTAATTTAATATTAAGAGATTTTTTACTATTTTCAATATTAAAATTAATATTAAGATTTTTTTACTAGAAATTATATTATATGTGGACTTTTTAAATGGTATTTAAGTATTTTTTTCTTTGTTTCTTTTTAACATCAAGGATAACACTGTTGCAGAAATGTGTACAAATCACAGGTGAAGAAGCCTATGTAAATAGTTCCTTGATAAAGGATCAGGATGCCAGAAATTTCCCTTCTACCCAACATTTCCCATTCCAATACAGACCAGGATCCTGGCTTGCAATTCTATCACTTAGTGTCCCAAGGCATCAGATCAAAATGGAGTTGAATAAGGGCATCTGACAAGCTGTGTGATACAGCAAATTGCACAACATCTCTAGAATTTAATTCCGTTTTTTAAAAATAAGGAGGATGACCTTTTAAGGTTCTTTTCAACTTCAACGTTTAATGATTCTAAAGCACACACTCTATATATGGAGGTTAATAGAATATTTATACATCTTCTGTGGTTTGCCAGCTCAGGTGGAACTGCACGGAAGGAGGCTTCTAAAGGAGAGGAGGTCCATCAACTTCATCCCCTGCCATTGATACAGCCAAATCCCTAATGCAACAGGGCTCAGAAGCAGTGGAGATAGGACTGAACTCTGACAGGACTGAGGGAATCAGTCATCTTTTCCACAATGCTCGAAGAATCTCCTTGAATCACTCTCCTGTGCTTGGTGCGTTGTGCAACAACACAGCACACAAAGATCAGAAAATTCTGCACAATTTGATTGTTTTAGATCCACCATTCTGTGGTGGGTTGAATATGGACTTCTGCCATCTAGCAGCTAAACTACTGTTTGATTTGCAATGTGGACCATATAAGTAATTAAAATTTCCTTTTTGCTTGCTACTATAATATCTAGAAGGAACCTATCATTCTATGACTTCTGTCTCAGAAGCTGAGTGAGATGAGGAAGAACAAATTAGGATAACTTCCTCCAAAAGTCAGAACAGTAAGCATTGCCACCTTCCTCTGGTCTTGTGACATGTGTTCTGCCATGGGTTGAGCTGTCTGTAGTGGAACGAGTCCCTTTAAGATGATGGGTTTATTTAATTAGTTTTATTTGATAATATTTCCTGAATGATTTCTTCAAAGGGAACTACTCATTTTTACAGCAACCAAAGACATGTGTGTTCCAGAATCTACATTCCAGGTGACCCAGGGCCCCAAACACTATGGCCTTGATGGAAAGAACACAAGTCTCTGAGATGCAAGGGACATGTTACCCCTGTTCCTACTGCTCCAGGCCTGAACCAAGACAGAAATCTTGACTTGTGACCCAAAGTAAAGTCTTCCCTGGAAAGTTCCTGGGGTGAGGTGAGAACTCATGTCTCCTCCTTTCCTTAGGAAGCACTGGAGATAACCACGGGTCCCCAAAGGACAAGAACTGAGTTCTTTCCATTACAGTAGCTCAAAGAACATCTTCATGAGCATGAGTGCCCAGGCATGGTAAGCATAGGTTCACGACACATGATGTCTCACATCTTGATCCAACTTTAAGAAAGACGGGAGCTATATATCCTCTTCTAGAACATGATGGAATGTGACATTCCACTCCTTCTGTAGGAGAAACCCACATTCAACTGAGAATGGTTAGTTGTCTCCCCTGAAGTCTTGTTGAATGAGAAGAATGCTTTCTGTTAGCCTTCATGAAAATGGCTTAAATGAAATTACACTCCCAACCAGCATTTCCTCTGGCTCCTCCAATGTCCAATGAGAAACCCAACCCCCAAATCTAAGCAGCAGACAAGTAGCCTGAAAAATGAAAATAAATTTTTAAATCCAAAAGCCGTGTGCTCCTGTGATTGAAAATCTTTTTCTTAGCGAGTGGGAGTTGCTTTCATCATTGCTGGTCATATGTTTTTGTTTTTCATTTTCTGGTGGAGAAGTTTTCTAGGGTATTTTTCAAACTTTCCAGCTTAGCAAAGCGTTGGCTAAAATTGAAAAGAGAACTAGGCGTTGGGTCGGAGGCAGCATTAGGTTTGTTCTTGGGGGTGGGGGGGGCAGGTTGCTGACACAGCGAAAATAAGACAAAACATTTGAAACTTCTGGCTTTGTACTTCTCAAATGCCTCTTTTAGAAATCGCTTAAGTCGTTATTAACATCCACCACCCACCTTCCCTTTTTGGTCCTGACATTGGGTAATAATAGATAATGTTGACATATGTTCCCTGCTGGTCAGAAATACTATACTTCTGTGAAAGGTAACATTTTCAAGCTATGACAAAATGTATTTTACTTGGACAGGACATTAGTTATTGGACTAATCTCAGAATGTGGGCTGTGGGGTAAAAGTTTTAACATTTTAGTTGTGGGAGAGAGTTTGTTGGGAGAGTAAAGGCATCAGTATGGGGTGTGTTTAACTTTCACCATTTCAAAAGGTATTGGCTTGGTGTCAAACTCTTATGTCCTTAGGAATGTAAAGGAAACATTTCCAGTATGTATGAAGAACAGCTGTCCATGGGCACAGTAACTTTTAAAAATGATTATACCCAACTTTACTGCTGTATGGATTATGGAATCAAAAAATATTTTTTCACTGTGTACCAAAGAATTCTGTTTTACAGGCCAGTTTTGAAGCTTTTAACTGCATGAGACATATGCTGCAGTTCTGTTGTTTGTTCTCCATGTGATGTACTCTGAAATATGTTTTAAAAAAAGAAAAAAAAGAGGAGATAGCAAGAGAGAAAAGAGAGAAACAGAAAGAGATAGGGGGAAAGAGGGAGAGAGAGAGAGAGAGAGAGAGAGAGAGAGAGAGAGGTAAATTCTTTGATCAAATGTGGTCCTCAGAACTACTTTTGAAACTAATTTAGGGGCTAAGTTAGGAAATGCCCCAGCTGGCTACCATGCTACCAAAGTCTGAACAGCCCTTTGCAAAACTGGAAAAATTGATTTTGTTTTGAAGGCTCACACAGACTTTAGTGTTGTGGAAGTTGGACAGAGTTTTTATTGAATTTGGTCCTTTGTGTTTTATGACAGTCTGAATGGGTGTTAAGATTCCACGAATAAATCTCCTGCCGTTTTTGAAATTTCTGATATAAACATGAGCTCCGTCAATTTGTTCTCTGCACAAATGTCTTTCAGAATGTTAACAAACATGGTGCATGGATGGGTGGGCCAGCCGATGGGGGAGCAGTCTGCCTTACTTGGTAGGACGTTCCAGTGTGATTTTTCTTTTGTTTCTCCATGTTGTGGGCACTGAGAAATGCAGGATGCTGGAAGGAGGGGGAGGTGATGGTAGAGAATAAGGACTTCATGACAGGGCAGCTAGAGCCAGGCTGGTTGGGGAAGTGTTGCTAATGGCTGTCCATGGAAAGTCTGGCCTAGATTTTCAAGGGGATTGTGGACTGGCCCCAGGACATGTATTCGGTATTTCTTTTTCAGTGTCTCAGGTAAATTACTGGGAGGAACACAGGTTGCATAGATGAGAACATAATTTTAAAATACAGTCTTCCTATATTCTGCATTAGCTTGCAATTTCAAAGTGTGCTTGAAACTCAAATGTCAAATTGATAATACCCTAAAATTAGTCTCCAACTAAATACTGTAATTTAAAGCATGCAAACCAAAGGGAAAAAAGTCTCCATTTTATGATAAAAATCATATCATGCACAATATAAACACTGTTGAAAGAGAATCACGATTGAATTTCGGGAATCTGGGCTTAAGCTCCACAATTAACGGTAGTGAAAAATTGCATATTGTGTAATTTGGAGTTTTCTAATGTACAACTATCATTATACCTGTCATTCTGAACCTAGCATTGGGTTCTCATTTTGAAGCATAAGCCCAAATCTTAGTGGTCTGAATCTCATTCTTTAGATATTTAATGCCTAGACCAGAGCTGTGATGACTCCTTTTCATGCACCAAGAAGAATTTATTATCTGGTTAAACTGCCAAACAGTGTCCAGGTCTTTCCCTAGTCTTTACAGAATTGTCTTAGAATGGTGATCTGGCATGTGGAGCCATTCACTTGCTATGTTGTCTCCTACACGCTCTTCTTGGGGGACCTGGTACTAAGACATTTTGTTGAATTTGCATTCATGATGAAATCAACTTACTGATGAAGGTACTTCATCAGAGATTTTGATACAGTCTATTATTGGTATTATAAATTGGGTCTGTTACTTAATGTGCTTCTCTTTGTGGGCCAAATTCTGCCCTCTGTTTCTTGAAATTCCCACTGAAGTAGTAATTACCAAGTGGAAGAATACTAAAAATGTTCAGCCAAATTCTGTTCTAAGTTGCTATCGTGTAACTCCCAATGAAGTTAATTATGACTTAGTAAGAACTAGTGCTTCAGTGTCTTAAGGGCTTTGGAACTCTGTGATGTGCCATCCAAGACACCAGGCCAACAGTCTGCCTTTAAATATCTCATTTTAGGAGGCGAACTGATTCTGTGGAAGGTAAGAAATGGCTAAGCCAGTGGCTACATATGTAATGGGCCTTAAAGAGGAGAATTTAACATCTTTAAACTTGAAGAAGTCTGATCTTTTTGCAGTTTCCCTCTTTGGGGGACAGTCTATTTCACAGAAGCTTTAATTCGTTCTAGTGTGTTGAGTCCATTGGTATGAGTTAACTCCTGTCCCATTCTCCTAGCATCTCTGAATTGTAATAATATATAATTTTTATTTCCATTAATTGTAAAGCACTTGCTTAAGTCATCACTGCTTAACTATTATTTCCTGGAGCTAAACCATTATCTTCCTTAAATATAGATGTTTATATTATGTGTAATGTAATTTCTGTCATAAAAATTCATTATAACTTTTCAAAATACTTTGGCTCTCATTTGGCATATGTCTTAGCCTTTTATTATTATTTTTAATGGAAAAAACAGGGCCCTATGACCTGTTAGATAATAGTATAGTGTAGGCCACTAAATAGGCTGCCTGAAGAATTTTGTCCTGGTGCAAACAGTGTTCCTGGGTAGAAGCAGCCCGTTGCCCATGGTTTGGAGTTAACAGAACCCACTATAATTAGGGTCTCCTGCTCAGTTGTTCCAGGATGAGATTTTTCTCTTGCCTGAAGGTTGATATGTGGGGCTGTCCAGATTCTGCAATACTTTGACGAGTATTTGAGGACCCCACTGGCCCAGAAACTAATTTTTATGAGTGTATTAGGAATCAAGCAACTCAAAGAACATGGTGGATAGTGACTAGTTATGTACCCCGTAGGAGTTCACATGCACTAGAGACTGACTCCCTTTAAAAGCCTTTCTAGGCAAGAGCCATAGAACAGTCAACTTGTCCTTGGAGAGGTTGATTGGGTTTGACAAGGACTGATTTTAGCAGCCTTCAGGATTAACCAAGAGTCCGAAGCTGCCTTTCTGTGTGCTGATAACAGAGATATCAGAGCAAAAGAGGCACTGAGCATTCAGTTTCAGAATTAAAAGTGTGGGATATTAGGGCTGGAGGGAGCGTCTTTCCTTCTCCCTTCTTTCTCTCCTGTCTCCCCATCTATCTTCAGTTGCTCCCATCTTCTCTATTTCCTTCTCTCTATCACCATGAACCTCCCATATTTGTTAGGCTTTGTAATGGTCATGCATATACTCCAAGAAAACTTCAGTCCTTGTTCAGGAGAACTCACTTCCTAGTTAAGGTGATGTTTGAGAACAACAATTATAGAATATAGGATTATTAAAGAAGGTACCCAGGGTATGTAAGATTTGTTTTAAAAGATTTACTTTATTTATTTGAAAGGCAGAGTTACAAAGAGAGAGGCAGAGACAAAGAGAGAGAGAGATCTTCCACCCACTGGTTCACTCCCCAAATGGCTGCAATGTCCATGGCTGGGCCAGGCTGAAGCCAGGAGCCTGGAGCTTCTTCCAGATCTCCCAAAGTCCCTTGCACAGGGACTTTGACTATCTTCTGCTGCTTTCCTAGGCAAATTAGTGGGGAGCTGGATTGGAAGTGGAGCAGCTGACTCTGAGCCAGTGCACATAAGTGATATCTGCATTGCAGGCAGCAGCCGTACCCTCTATGCCACAATGCCAGCCCCTCTCAGATTTTTAAGAACTTGGCCACTAAAAGGATTGTGCTGTACTCTTTTGTAGTTAAACATGAAAATAAGATTAAAGTGTAAAATCTATGTCATGAAAATCATAAAAATGTGTTTTTATTTATATTTACAAGATAACTATTTCATTGCCTTTATAAAATTTTTAAGATTAAATGATTTCAAATTGATTTTTTAAGAAGACTTATTTATTTATTTGAGAGGCAGAGTTACAGACAGAGAGAGGGAAAGACACAGAGAGAGGTCTTCCATCTGCTGGTTCACTCCCCAACTGGCTGCAACAGCTGGAGCTGGGCTGATCCAAAGCCAGGAGAAGAAACTTCTTTTGGGTCTCCCACATGGCTGCAGGGGCTCAAGCACTTGGACCATCTTCCACTGCCTTCCCAGGCACATTAGCACTGAGCTGGATCAGAAGTGGAGCAGCTGGGACTCCAACTGGTGCCCACATGGGATGACAGCATCGCAGGCAGAGGCTTAACCTACTATGCCAGGGCTGGTGCTGTGGCATAGTGGGTGAAGTCACTGCCTGCAGTGCTGTCATCCCATATGGGTGCCAGTTCTAGTCTTGGCTGCTCCTCTTCCCAACCAGCTCTCTACTATGGCCTGGTAAAGCAGTAGAAGAGGCCCAAGTTCTTGGGCCCCTGCACCTGCGTGGGAGACCCAGAAGAAACTCCTGGCTCCTGGCTTTGGATCGGTGAGCTTTGGATCGACCAATTGGGTAGTGAACCAGCAGATGGAAGCCCCCCCCTCTCTCTTCCTCTCCTTCTCTCTCTGTGTCTGACTTTCAAATAAATAAATCTCAAAAAAAAAAAAAAAAAAAAAAAAACAAAAAACTACTATGCCACAATGCCGGCCCTTTCAAATTGATTTTTTCCTCAACTTTTTCATGTCCCTCCTGGTCAGCATAGTATGGGCCTAATTACATCATCTGGCAATGAAGACTCCTGACCTAGGCAAGGCTTTCAGAGAAGATTACTACAAGTAGACAGCACTCAGTTTGAATTCTGTAAGCTGTGATGCAGTTGGTAAGGTTCCCTGCTGGGGTTAGGAGAGACAACATAACTTCAGGGTTGGTGTGTGATATAGGCAGATGAGGTTCTCCATGCAAGTACTTTGAAAAAAAAAATTGATGCCCATGGTTTGGTGTGGGTGGAGCAAAGAATAGGGATTTGTGGATATTAGGAACTATTAATGGGGAGGATTTCGAGTGCCATCAAAAAGAATGAAGGAATACTGAGAGTTCTGAGTAAAAGAGCAATAGATTCATGCTTAAAACTCTATCTAGGAAGAGTCTTCTGGATGGGATTGAGGGTAGTAATGGGGAGAGCAGTTAGGGGTTGGCGTTGCTGTTGTAATACTCCCAGCAAGTCATGAGAAAGCTAGAAAGGATATTTCAGTGGTTAAATCTCCAGGACATGCACATGGTTAAGTGATGGGGATGAGAGAGGGAAAGGTATTCACAATGGCATTCCTGTTTCTGGCTTTTGACTTGGTGGTACTTGATTTTATTTACTGAAATTTGGAAAATAAATGAAAAATATGAGAAAGGAGTGATGTATCCTGTTTTTTTTTTTTTAAGTACATTTATTTTAACTGGGAGAGAGAGAGAGAGAAGGAAGGAGGGAAAGAGAGAGAGGAGAGAGAGAGAGAAGAGAGAAGAGAGAAGAGAGAAGAGAGAATCTTCCAACTGTTGGTTTACTTTCCCAATGTCCACAACATCTGGGAGTCTGAGCCAGGCTGAAGCCAGGAGCCAGGAACTCCAACCAGATCTCCCATGTGAGAGCAGGGACCCAAATATCAGAGCCATCGTCGGCTGCCTCCAGGCCGTCCATTAGTAGGAAGCTGGATTGGTAGCAGAGGCAAGACTGGAACTCAGGCACATCAATGTGGAACGTGGACATCTCAAGTGGTAGCTTAACCTACCTGACCACAATGCCCACCTGACGAATCCTGTTTTACACACACTGGATTTGACATCTTCCTGAGATATTAATAGGTGAACTCTATTGACTTACCCCCTAAGATCAATATCACACATCTAGGAGTCGGAATGTTGAAGTAAAAGAGGTTCTGTGGCCTCTCTCTGTGCCACATTAAAGAATTATGACTTTATTTTTGTCCATTTTATTTCCTCATGCCTGGCTTCATTTATTCAACATTTGCAGATATCTACTAATATAACATGGATGTGTGTCCACTAGTGTGAATCTCTGTTGATTATGGAATATTTTTTATCAGCCTCCAACACTGAGGCTTGCATCGAACTGCTCCAATTTTTTTTTTTTTTAAATTTCTGTGGCAATGATTCACCATAATCCAAGTCCTCTGCTATCGGGTAAATACAGAGAAATGCTACTTACTGCTGCCTGTTACCTCTGGCGTGGTAGTTGGCAGGATGGAAGTGTGTGTGTGTGTGTGTGTGTGTGTGCGGGGGGTGGGGGGGGATGTCAGTAGTGGAAACCGGAATAGGAACAAATGATTACCTCCTATGACACCATTGGTCCAGCTCTGTGTAATCTGCACCTTCTGGTCCTGCACATTTCATTGATATCAGAATTAGGAGTTTGAGAATAGGTGAGTGAATATTCCCAATCTGGATAAGAAGTGCTTAGTTGGGGTCATGGCCTTTCAGAGCTGGACTCTCTTGTAGTGTGTGGTGAAGAACATGCACGCTCCCTGGGATCAGCCTACACTGGAGTCCCAGCTCTGACGCTTAGCAATCATTAAAATAACTCGCTGCAGGCTGTGTGATTGGCTTAGTGGTTAAGATGCCATTTGGGGTGCCCACATCTCCTGCCACAGTGCCTGAATTCAAGTCCCAGCTTGGCTCCTGATTCCAGCCCCCTGCTAATGTGCACTCTAGGAGGTAGCAGGCAATGACTCAAGTTCTTGAATTCCTGCCACTCACATGGGAGAGCTGTATTGAGATATGGGCTGTTGATTTTGATCTGGTCTAGTCCTGGTTGTTGTGGGTTTTTGGGGAGTGAACCAATGGATGGGAACTCTCTCTCTCCCTTTTAAATAACAAATAAAAAATTTAAAACACTTTCTGGAGTTAAATTCCTTTATATGTCAATAGGGCTGATAATAGTATCTAGCTCAAGGGTTGTTTCTTAGATGAAATGAGATAGTACATAATAATAATGTTTAACAAAGTATCTGGTGCTTAGTAATATGTAATACAATTAGCTAGTAGTAGTCTTATGGATGGGTTTTATTGTAAACTTCTGAATTGTGTTCCTTGTTTTGTGAGAATTCATGAAAGTACATATTATTTTTTCTCTGAGATACAGTATATGACTTTTATTAGAGTCTCACAGTAGTCCATAACTTAAACAAAACCAGCAATAAGAAGAATCCAAACAAACAAAACCAAACACAAGGCCGGCGCCACGGCTCAATAGGCTAATCCTCCACCTGCGGCGCCGGCACACCGGGTTCTAGTCCCGGTCGGGGCGCCGGATTCTGTCCCGGATTCTGTCCCTCTTCCAGGCCAGCTCTCTGCTGTGGCCAGGGAGTGCAGTGGAGGATGGCCCAAGTGCTTGGGCCCTCACCCCATGGGAGATCAGGATAAGCACCTGGCTCCTGCCTTCAGATCAGTGCGGTGCGCGGGGTGCGCTGGTCACAGCGCGCTGGCTGCGGCGGCCATTGGAGGGTGAACCAACGGCAAAGGAAGACCTTTCTCTCTGTCTCTCTCTCTCTCTCTCTCACTGTCCACTCTGCCTGTCAAAAAAAATTAAAAAAAAAAAAAAAAAAGCAAACACAAAGTAAAGATTAAAAAAGATTGTCCTGGGCAAGGTGGTTAAACAGTTGCCTTTACAAAAAGTTGTTTTAAGGACAGTTTTAAGTTCACAGCAAAATTGAAAGTACAGAAAGTTCCCATGTATCTCCTGCCCTTAGCAGTATACAGTCTTCCCCACTATCAGCATCCCCCCACCCAGAGCGATACATTTGTTATAACTGATAAGCCTGTAATGACACATTATTATCACTTAAATTCCATAGTTTATGTTAGGGCTCATTCTTGCTGTTGTCCATTCAATGTTCTTTGATAAATGCATAATGACATGTTTCAGTATTACACAGAAGAGTTTCACTGCCCTAAAAATCGTCTACACGCCTCCTATTCATCCTTCCTTCTGTCTTTACTGCACAGCCATAGGCTTTTTGCTGTCTCCAAAAACTGATGTTTGCCTTTTCTAGAAAGTCTTACAATTGGAATCATACAGTATGTGTCTTTTCAAATCGGCTTTCATTTAGTAATATGCATTTAAGTTTCCTCTGTGGTTTTTCATGGCTTGATAGTTCATTTCTTTTCAACACTGGATGGTAGCTATCCCATTGTCTGGAAGTTCCACAGTTGATTTATTCATTCACCTACTAAAGGGCATCTTACTTGCTTCCAAGTTTTGGCAGTTACGAGTAAAGCTGGTATAAATATCTTTAGCTAGGATTTTGTGTGAACGTAAGTTTTCACTCTTGGGTAAACATGGCCTGTGGGACAGTTTTCTCCTTCTGTTTCAAGACTCTTTGCAGTCGGCTTTTCCTCTAATAGCACTCATCCTGCCTGGATAATCTTCCTTCATCCCAGCATCCTTTCATCATCGCCCCCCTCATCCAGGTGCCAGAACTATCCACAGCAGCTCAGGGCTCTGCTGGCACCCAATCTCCCTAAGAAAGGTTCTACAGTGAATAACTTTCATCCTTTAACCTCCACCCTTGCTCACCAAGATCCTATTCCCTGTGGGTCCAGATCTTTGTTAGGGAACTGAGAAAAAAAAATCCACCTACTCAGTTGCTGGCTGGTATTGTTATTCCTTCAAGGTGTAATATTTACATTTTAATAGGTCAGAGCTTTTCAAAGCCTTGCTTTAGATTGGGGTGGGAAGATAGGGGTGGAGATTTAGGCCACCTGGCCAACTTGTAGGAGAGAGATTTTGGAGTCTGGAGGCCTTTATGAACTGCTGAAATCCCGCTTTTTGATGGACTGCTTCCTTTCTCTTGAGTAAGAACCACACCTGTGGATTTTTACCCTCCTGCAGCTACTAAGACTTTGCTATGAAAGCCTCAGGAAGTTCATAAATTTACTTTACCTCAGTTATTCTTTCAGCAAAATGGGAAAATGACCTTGGACTTGCTGTGTAAGAATTGAATATAGATGGAGCTTTTTATTTTTTCTTTTGTTTAAGTCACCTGGAAGATGGAAAGTTCTCAGTGCTGTGAGTTTAAGCAGATCATGAAATTGTGGAATAATGACAGATTGGGTTTTTCAAGAAATCCTTCTGCTGAAGTTTAAACTTTCATTTGCACAGTAAAAGTAATATTTATCTTGACCCTTAATGTTATTTTATAAAAAATAACACAAACAGCAGCAAACCTCTCTTCTTTAAGAAGCACTTTTTAAAGGGAGTGAAAACATAGTTGTTACATTACTTTTTGTGTGGCATGTCAAAAGAAAATCCTGGAAACACATGTTTATTTTTTTCAGTTCCTGACCACTGTGTTTGGAAAAACTGCCAAGTGTGACTTAAAACTTGCAAATACAGTAACTTGCTTTGAAATTTGGACCCATAATGTCTTGGGCTGTGTTTTGTAGAAAAGGAATTGTTATGTTAACTTTGACTTCTGATCACTTTGCTTCTCTGAAATCAGTGCATGCAGATTAACAAGGGATTCCAAGGAATGAATGCACTAAATGTAACTGACAGTCCTTAATATACAAATAGTGAATGCGGGACATTATCAATTCTCCAAAGAAGTACTCTCTATGCTTTCATACAAGTGCTTAAGAACAGACTTAAAAAGAACGTTGAAAACTTGCCAGACTTTCTTTGTATTTTGAAAGCCCCCATCAAGAAGGGGTAGTAAATAGTCGTTGAGTATAGGAAAAAGGAAACTATTAGCATTGTTTTCTTTTAAAGATAAAAAGAGAGTCCCAAGGAAAAGCTTCATAATCTTTGAAATATGTATATGTAGTTTAATCAGTTTAAACAAATGATAACTTAAAATTTATGCTTCTGTGTAACTAGATAAACTAGCTCATTACTTTGCTAATTCAAAAAGGTAACTGGCTCTTTTATTGAGGGGATATTTCAGGACAACCATTTCTTTTTTATGTCACTTGGCAAACTGCATGCAGAGTGAGATAGATGTTAGTTTTGAATTTTCAAGGTTGAGAAAGGACATATATGTGCATATACACATTCATGTATATATGTGTTCTAAATACACCTGTGTTTATTTTTCAAAACACAGTTTTCAATCTTCAATTTTCCTTCTTAGCTCTTCATTTTTATCCCATAGAAAGTTGTCTGGTGAGGATTAACACAGTAAAATGTTTTCATTTAGCCGGCGCCGCGGCTCACTAGGCTAATCCTCCGCCTTGCGGCGCCGGCACACTGGGTTCTAGTCCCGGTCAGGGCGCCGGATTCTGTCCTGGATTCTATCCCTCTTCCAGGCCAGCTCTCTGCTGTGGCCAGGGAGTGCAGTGGAGGATGGCCCAGGTCCTTGGGCCCTGCACCCCATGAGAGACCAGGAGAAGCACCTGGCTCCTGCCATCGGATCAGCGCAGTGCGCCGGCCGCAGCGGCCATTGGAGGGTGAACCAAAGGCAAAAGGAAGACCTTTCTCTCTGTCTCTCTCTCTCACTGTCCACTCTGCCTGTCAAAAAAAAAAAAAAAAAAGTTTTCATTTGTCTTGTACACAGAAAACACTGCTGCACATTTTTGATCAGCATGAAAATATAAAAATATTTGTAAAATTCTCTGTGATTTTGCAATGGCAATCACTATGCTGAATTTATAAAACTTGAGAGGTTGCCAATTGATAGGCTTTATCTATGTAACTAGAACTAACTTTCAAATACTTTTACAGTTTGCTAAGGACTTTGATGTATATTATCTCATTCAAGTTTAACAATGATCCATAGGACAGACATGTTTATTCCCATTTTACAGATGAGGAAAGAAAATAGAGAAATATAGTTAGTTGGAGGTTTGTTCTCTCTTTTTCCATAAGTTTCTCCTGCTTTAGCAAGCAAAGAGCAGCCTAGCCAACAAACTCATAGTTTAAAATGATCACTTCTGTCTTCCCTTGGAATACTTAGAATTAGGAGACCGCCCTGTCTCACTGGCCCTAACCATGGAAGGAAGGAGATTTTACCTGATTGCTAATATGCTAATTTAGGTATCCATTAGTCCACATGTCTGTCTTGGGGTTTATATACTAGAGTTTGTCTTACCTGGGGTTCTTAAAGCTTAAAATGTATGTGGGTCACCTGGGAGTCTTTTGAAAATGCTGATTCTATTCAATACAACTGGAACGCAACCAGCCTGAGTGCGTATTTCTAAGGAGTTCCCAAGGGCTGATGTTCTTGGTTCAAGGAAGACACTTTGAAGTCCTGCTGACTTTGCTTCCCTTCCCAGGGCTGTCTCCTGCAGGTATATTGTGTTGAACCCATTCTCTCCCCATGGTGACAGCCTATGATTTTCTAGGTCTTCTAGATTCTTATGGGTAGATGAATTGACTTTAGGGATGGAAGTAGAAAAGAGGTAAGGTTTTGCCTTGGATGGAAACAGCATTCTCTTTTATCCTGGGTCAGTCTGGCTAAGGACTGTGTTTAAGGACATATGGTGGTGGTGCTGCAGAGAAGTAGGTTTCTGGGTCAAATAAGTGATGAACAGTTATAATCATTGCAGCTGGTATTGGTTTATTAAGATGTATACCTTTGCCTTAAGTGCAGACTCTATTCTAGATTTCAGTAATTGTGCAGTGAATTAGATGTGTCACACTGCTATGGGAGTTTCAGATACTCATCAGCTAGTCACCGAAGAACTTATTCTGAAAACCACCGTAATAGCTATTTGTTTTAGGATTGACTTTTTGCTGTTTGAAAATGTCATTCATTTTGTTTTCATTATAAATGCATTACACATACATTCTAGGTCCACATGGAAATAAGGTACACTAACTAATTTGAGCTATTTGGCCCTCTGACATACAATGTTCAAAAATGGATGCACTCTGAGTTTCTTGTTCCCAGATTTGAAATGGTCAACTGAAGTTCTGTTGACTCTCTTTGATTTCTTCATCTGTAAACCGGGCATACTGTTTAATTCCTACAGAGGAGGCTGTGACCATCAATTAAGCATTTGTTGTGAAGGGCTTTGATAGCTTGAAAGAATGACCTTTTGTAAAAACAGGATGCATTGTATTTATCCTTACAGTATTTTCTTGATTCTAATTATAGCTTATTTTTTCTAACCATAGAAAGAGAATGGCAAAGGGAAAATGTGAGTACAGAAAGTGGCACTGATTTCCATCACAAAAAAAGATTCCAGAAAGCTAAAGAGGAAGTCACACCATGACATGGGCTGGCCCTGAGTGGGTCTAGCATCAAATTTAAATACTGCCTTGAAGTGAGACAGCAGGGGCTTCTTCCGTGTGTTCTTATGACTGGGGGTGGGGTGGGGTGGGTGGGTGTGTGTGCGGGTGGGAATCAACAGTTAGTATGTGATTCTGACTTCATAAAAATAAAAATTCACAAGTTGTCACAATTAGAGCAGACTTTATAGATCTTTTACTTTAACCTCAGTCTTTTATCATTGAGAAAAATGGAGATTAAAAAAGTTTATTTAAATTATACCTAACTATAGTTATTCTCAGTCTAATTGGCTGGATTGTACATTGCTGTAAGTCTCGTTTTCAAATGACCTAATAATAGTAAGATGAATCCTGGTAAGTCAGCCTGAGACTTTGGGATCTATTTCACTATGGCATGTGAACATGACTTGTGTGCTCTGAACTTCTTCAAGTGAATTTTCACTTGTATTCTCTGTACCTTTTATGGTTTTTAGTTTTCAGAAATGGACTCTGGCTAAGTTAAATACAAATTAAAAAAAAAACAAAATACATAAATAAGGTAAATATATTGTTAGAAAAGTATAATATAGCCCAGAGAAGGAAGGAAGAGGACAAACAACCTGGGCTTAGAAGGCTCTAGACCAGCAGAGCTGCATGTATTTGTGAACAGAGCCTAATGAAGTGTCTGCTCCTGGACCGAGGGTGGAAAGAGCAGCTGCAATCCACACAAGCCACACACATGTACCTTAGGCATAGGGGGTCTGACTAGTGTGGCTCAGGGACTGTTCCTCAACCTTGGCCAGGCATGGGGGGCGTGGGCAGAGGGAGACACAGACTACCAAGGTTGGATGCCTAGGGAAGAGAAACAAGAGGTTGATCCCCCCAAAAAGGAAAATGCTCAGTCATAGTTACCGAGAGAGGGAGGCATGGGTTTAGGGCAAACAGAAATATACGCATGTCTTGGAATCTTTTTGTTATGATAGACAAGAAAGAGTCCCATGTGCACAAGTTTTTACTTGAAAAAAGCTAAAAGAAAAATTCAGATGTTGGCATTCCGTCTTGGTACTTCTTGCTTGTTTATTTCTCTAAGTTCAATTATATTTAGATTTGCATATCCCATTCAAGTCAACCAAAATAAATATTGTAACTATAATAAGGATTTTCTACAGGTTACATACAGATATTCACACATTCATTCAATTGGTCAATTCATTTATTTAACACATATTTATAATAGACTTTCTGAAAGCACAAAGCTTAATTTATGACACTGAATTTGCAGATTTCTTTTTGTTAAAATATGTACATGTGCTTCCTGACTAAGCAGTGGCTTTCAAGCAGTGCTGTAGGGGGCTGAAAGCTCCTAGTGGTCTTTGTCTGAGAGTGGACACAGAGTGGTGGCTGGACTTCAGTTCCTCTGAACCTCTACGGCCTCCCACCTGCTGTTCCTGACCTCTTGCTTCATCCTCTCCATATACTCCACAAAAAGAGCTTTAGTCTTATTTGTTGGGTTTTTAATATTCCTTTTCATGAAAATTGTTAGATGCAACCTATGTATTATATTATTGGCTAGCATACTAGATTTAGATTTACTAAGCAAAAATCTTTTAAGTCTTAACTCAAAATAATAGGGGAAATATCTATCTAGGCATGGACATCTTACCATCTTGGTTAGAAAAAATTTGGACCAGTTTGGAATCAACAAATGAGTAGAGAGTGTGCACTGATGTAAGGCTCTCTACAACTCTCTTTGGAATAATAGTAACACAAATAAAATATGATTCTTAATAAGAGCTTCACTCAGTTGGAAAGATTAAAAAAAAAGTTGAATCTCCAACATTTCACTCTGAAGCAGCCTATGGAGCTGTCAGTTTTTTTGTGGTAGGTTCATTTGCCTTTGTCTTAGTTCTGATATTTTCTTTATATACCAGAACCCAAGTCTTCTGGTTTCATAGTTTGTGTTGTTTTTAGTTTTAAAATGGTCTTTTCTGAAAATATTTCTTTTCAGAAGAAAAGACTTTATAATTGTGGTTTAATTACAATTGATTGAAATACTCTTTTTTTTTTTTTAAGGTTTTTTTATGTATATTTGAAAGGCAGAGTTACAGAGGCAGAGAAAGAGAGAGGTCTTTCATCCTCTGGTTCACTCCCCAAATGGCCTCAGTGGCCAGAGCTGGGCCAGTCTGAAGCCAGGAGCCAGGAACTAGGAGCCAGGAGCTTCTTCTGGGTCTCCCATGCTAGTGCAGGCTGCCCAAGTACTTGGGCCATCTTCTATTGCTTTCCCAGGCTATAGCAGAGAGCTGGATCAGAAGTGGAGCAGCGGGGTCTGGAACTGGAGTTCATATGGGAAGCTGGCACTGCAGACAATAGCTATACCTCCTACGGCACAGCATTGGCTCCAGAATACTTTGATTTTTGATCATTGTCTAAATCAAAGTGTTCTACCTTTTTTTTTAATCAACTATAAGAAATTGAAATACATAACCTAAAGAGAAGTAATGAATATGTGACCAAGAATGAAAATATAGTAATCATCTGAAAAGTAATTACCAGGAGGAATGCTACACCACCTGAAAATAATTTATTATCTGAACCAAAAGCAAGTTACAAGTTCACTCACGGTGAGTCATTGTTAACTCTTTTTAATGGAGCGTAGTGTTTCAAAGCAGTAGCTCTAGGGACAGAAAATTCTGGGGAAAGTCCCCCACTGACCATGACTGGCCATGTGATATTGAAATAGTTGTTTCATCTCTTAAAAACCTTAGTTTCTGGGCTGGCATTATGGAGCAGCTGGCTAAGCCACTGCTTGGGATAGATTGGGATGCCTGCATCCCATATTGGATTGCTGGTTTGATTCCCAGATACTGCAGTTCTGATCAAACTCCTTGCTAATGTACCTGGGACTCAGTGGATAAGGACTCAAGTATCCGGGTCCCTACCACCTATGTGGGAGACCTGGATGGAGTTCCTGGCTCCTGGCTGCAGCCTGGCCCAACCCAGTTTCCTGCAGCCATCTGGGGAGTGAACCAGCAGATGGAAGGTCTCTCTCTCTTTCTCTTTCTTTGTCGCTCTGCCTTTCCAACAAATAAATAAGTCTTCAAAAAGAAAAGAAAAACTTTCAGTTTCTTCATCTATACTCTGAGTGATATCTACTTCATAGATGGATCATGTTTCAAATGGCTCAAGGTTCACTAAATGTCAGCTCTTATTATGACCACATTCTATTTAATTTATATTATCATTGATGGGTTTCACTATTTAAAAATCTTTTGTTGCAAAGGTGCTTTGTTGACCTATTTACATCATTAAGAAAATGGTAGACACTGCAAAGTGAATATTTTGATATATTAGGAATTATCCATAAAATGAGCTCCAATTCCATAGTCAAAAATAATTACCATTAGTATATTTGTACATTTCATTCCAGTTTTTAGATGAATGTATTATGCATTTGCTGTGTGAAAAATGTAGCTTTTAATGTTCATCATTGTGTTGTGAAAACTGTTTTTTAAATAGTCTTCATGTACTTCATAGGTACAATTCTAAGAAGATAATCATACTTTCCTCTCTTCTACTTTCTCCTCTTCAATCTCCCTTCTTCTTTCCTTTCTTTTTTTCTTTAATTTTTGCAAAAACATAATTTCAACCCACTTTTTAATCATAGGCTTAATGTACCACTAACCATAATACTCAACAAGTTAAAAGTAGAGAGAGCACAATTCCAAAGGAATATAAATAAAGGCTAAATACAACAATCAAATCACAAGATTTCCATTTTAATCTTATACATTTTTTTGTATTCTATATTCACTACCACCTATCAGAGAAAATATATAATATTTGTCTTTTTTGGGACTGGCTTATTTCACTAAGAATAACAGTTCCCAGTTAAATCCATTTTGTTACAAAAGACAAGATTTCATTCTTTTTTATGGTGGAGTAGTATTCCATAGTGTAGCTTTTCAGCCAGGGAATGTTTACTGGATGTCAGATTTAAAAGGCCTGTGGCCAGTGGAATTGACATGAGAGGAGCACATCACACATACAGCCCAACCCATAGGATTCAATCATTTATCCTTCAGATGTTTACTAGCACCAAGTGGGTGCTGGGCCCCATTCTGAGTGCATCAATGAGACAAAGAAATAAAAACCGGCCAGCGCCGCAGCTCAATAGGCTAATCCTCCACCTGCGGCGCATGCACCCCAGGTTCTAGTCCCGGTTGGGATGCTGGCTTCTGTCCTGGTTGCTCCTCTTCCAGGCCAGCTCTCTACTGTGGCCCGGGAGTGCAGTGGAGGATGGCCCAAGTGCTTGGGCCCTGCACCCGCGTGGGAGACCAGGAGAAACACCTGGCTCCTGGCTTCAGATCAGCATGGTGCGCTGTCCGCAGCGACCATTGTGGGGTGAACCAACGGAAAAGGAGGACCTTTCTCTCTGTCTCTCTCTCACTGTCTAACTCTGCCTGTCAAAAAAAAAAAAAAAAAAAAAAAGAAATAAAAACCTTTGCCTTCTTGGAATTTATATTTTAGCAGAAAAATATAATACAAAACAAAGCAAATGCATTTTATAATACATTTAGAGAAAATAAGTGCCACAGAATGAAATAAGGTGGAGAAAGGCATAGAAAGGCCGGCGCCGCGGCTCACTAGGCTAATCCTCCTCCTGCAGCGCCGGCACACCGGGTTCTAGTCCCGGTTGGGGCGCCGGATTCTGTCCCGGTTGCCCCTCTTCCAGGCCAGCTCTCTGCTGTGGCCAGGGAGTGCAGTGGAGGATGGCCCAAGTGTTTGGGCCCTGCACCCCATGGGAGACCAGGAGAAGCACCTGGCTCCTGGCTTCGGATCAGCGTGGTGCGCCGGCCACGGCGGCCATTGGAGGGTGAACCAACGGCAAAAGGAAGACCTTTCTCTCTGTCTCTCTCTCTCACTGTCCACTCTGCCTGTCCAAAAAAAAAAAAAAAAAGGCATAGAAAGCTTGGAGTGGGTGTGGAGGGGTTAACCCTCTCAAACAGGTGGTCAGGAAATGCTTCCCTGAGAAGATAACTTCTAAAAAATTGTTTGAATGGCAGCGTTACAGAAGGATGGAGGGAGAGACACAGAGAGAGAACTCTTCCATCTTATTGTTCACTCCTCAAATGGCTGCAACAGCCAGGGCTGGGCTGGGTAGAAGCTAAGAGCCATGGGCTTCATCCAGTTCTCCCACAAGTGTACAGGAGCCCAAGCACTTGGGCTATCTTCCACTGCTTTCCCAGGAACATCAGCTGGGAGCTGGATTGAAAGAGGAGTGACTGGGATTTGAACTGGTCTCATGTAGTATGTTGGTGTTGCTGGTGGCAGCTTAACCCACTGAGGCATAATGCCAGCCCCTGCAGGGTGACTTTTTGAGCAAAACTTGAAAGGGGTGAAGAAATGAGCAACACAGATGCTTGGGACAAGAGTTTTCCAGGGTGTCCACTAGTGGCAGTTTGAGCATGTCTTGCTTACTGGGATATCAGTCTTGTAAACTCTTTATGAAATAGGTCCAAGATATCTGAGAAAAAATATCCCAAGGAAAGAAAGTCCTATGCATGATGACCTTGATCCATGAACCACTGACAAGGGGAAGAGAATTCTTGTGTGGTGATTCATATTTAAAACTGGCTCTGGATAACTCTAGAAATAACTGCTGCCCAAGCAACATTTAATTAGCACAGAGTGTATCATAAGTGAGGATGATTACTCACCTCCTTTTCTCCATAGACATGGGACAAGAATGTATGGTACAATTGGGGTGGAGTGAGAAACAGCAATGACTACTCTGCTGTGAGAGTCCTGGGAAATTCTCCATTGCACTTGGCACTTCAACTGTGGATGTTGGTGAGGTTTGTTCTATCTTGTGGGATAAAGATCATCACCTGCGTTAAGCTACTGGTTTGCATAAAGAAAGCTGGAGAAACCAAACTGGCAAGTAGCAAGAATCATTTGTTAAAGACAGCACATGTCAGAAAACAGAGATTAACCAAAGGAGAGAGTACAATCATCCCTACTGTATCTGTAGATTCAACCTTCATCAGAGAGAAAAGATTTTGAAAAAATTTGGAAAAAATATTGGGAAAAAATTGCATCTTTACTAACAGTCTATAGATGTTTTTCTTGTCACTATTCCCTAAACAATACAGCATCACAACAATTTATATGGCTGTCACACTATATTATGTATTAAAAGCAGTGTAGACATGTTCTAAAGTATATGAGAGGTTGTGTATACGTTATATGAAAACACTACACCATTTTATATAACAGGGTTGAGCATCTATAGATTTGGGTAACAGTGACTGCCCTGGAAACAATTCCCACTGTAGTGAGGGATGACTGCACATAGGAAATTGTTCCCTTGAGAACTTCCAGAAACACATGTATGTGAAGGTTGTATAAGGAGAAGAGGTTTGGTCAGAAGAATTATGTGCGACATTTATTTTAATCTAATTTTCCTACACAAGCAAATAAATAGATTATTGAATAATTCCTTAGTCTTTTTCAGTGTTGAAACAAAATTGTGATGTAAACAGTGTTTTACTAATTTTGTCATTCTTTATCTCAAGAGTGCTGAAGACCAGCTCATCAAGCTGGCAGTAAGAAACCAGTGTTAATTGATAGCAATAGAGCAGGGAAGTGTGGCCAACACAATAAAAATGCAAGTTAGCAAAATCAACAATGAAAACTGAATTTGAATGATCATAGCTCTTGTAGACTATTATTTCTACCTGGCTATTAAAATGACAGACCACCTAGAGAGACTTAGGTTAGCAAGAAGGCACTGTTAACAATAGCAAACAGCTAGACCATAAGCGTATTTGGTGTCCTAAACTCTCATTCTTCCTGAGTAACCAGGAGATACTAGCATTTGCAGTTAGTTGTGTTACAGCATAAAAGTCCTGCGCTTGGGGGATCTGGAAGTTTCACTCAGGATCATCAGCGGGTTGGCTCATTGCTTGCGAGGGAGACTTTTGTGACTCTTCAATATACAAACATCCTCAAACACAGTCTGACACAAGAGCAGTCAGAGAGTCTGTAAGAAATGTGAGACTCACAGAGAATTGTTCCCAACACCACTCACCTGTGATTTTAGGAGAATAAGTTAAAATGTGAACAACCAACCTAAAATCTTCTGCTTTTCGAGGCTGTACCTTACCTGGAAGCAACTGTGCCACAATGAATAAATTCTCAATTAACCATGGCTTTCTGACGTTTGCCACGGCTTCTGGGGCAGTGGGTCCTTTTCTGTTGAGAGAGAGCCCCTGGGAGTGTGTGTTTGTGTGTGTGTGTGTGTGTGTGTGTGTGTGTATTTCCAGAGCTCTTCAGTTTTGGCTACTGTAACTGAACAACTCATAATGAACAGCCCTTTCTCTGTTTCATGACTCTGCTGGACTGAGATCCTAAATGAGTAGAACCAGCCATCTGGTCACCTAGTGTTCCCCGGTAGAGTCTAAGATGGAGAAAAAATTGCTGGAAAGGAAGTCTGACACAGTAGCCAAATCATAAACCATAACTCCATTAAGTCTTATTTTCATATTGGATAGGCAATGAAATTGTATTACCTGTCTCTTACAATGAGAAGAAAATCAATATACGCTGCTACTTCGTTTAATGAATGTTCTTCTCCATCCTCCCTGCTGTTGTTACTCCCAATACTTTGCATTAGCGTAGGAAGCAGCAGAGTGTGCGATGGGCCTGGATCTTAAGGAGGTGGTTTCTCATCAGTTCATGAATGCAGTTTTTAATCAAGCCATTTGTCATATGGCTAAAAAAAAGTATAGTCACATAGAGGAGAGCAACATGACGTTAGTGAGCAAAGATTTCTTCTACCGCCTCTTGGGTTTTCTGGAAAGTGCAGTTAGGTGTGTATAGTATAACATAAAAAATGCCAGACCTGGAATTCACTTTCCTTCCACATACATTTTTTTTTAAATTTTTACTTATTTATTTACTTGTTTTCATTTTATTTGAAAAGCAGCAAGATACAAAGACACATCTCTGCTGGTTCACTTCCTAAATGTCCACAATTGCCAGCCTGGGCTAGACTGAAGCCAGGAACCAGGAACTCAATCCCAGTATCCCACATGGATGGCAGAGATCCAAGTATTTGAGCCCTCAGTTGCTGCCCCCAAGGTTCATGTTTGCAGGAAGCTGAAATTGGAAGCAGAGCTGAGCCTCCAATGCAGATATGGGTTGCTGGCATTCCAAGCAGCTTCTTAACTGTTGTACTAAATGCCTGCACCCTCCCACAAATCATTTTTGTGGTCTTGGTTAAGCCGTTCAATGAGTCTGACTTACAGATGTTGATATTTTAAATAAGGACAATCATCTTTGTTGTGTTCACCTCACAAATTCATAATGATTATTAAAATTACCAATGTGCTACAATGCATATGAAGGTGTTTTGGTAATTATGCTTGATATAATTCTAAACTAGTCTAATTATGGAAGTAAAATAAGATCTTTTCTCAATTTTGACATTAAGGAACAGGTTTACTATTTCTTTAAGTTTCAGTATTTTGTAACCTAGGAAGTATAATCAGATCCATAAAAAACCAAAATCTATTCAAGAATTAATGCTATTCTAGAATATGTTAGGGGAATCTAAGTAACAAGTATACAATATTGTTCTTACTTTTTACTAACATGATATTCTTAGTATTACAATTTTCAAATGTAATCAAAAGTGGAGAACAAGTCATTTATTCAAGTTTTCTGAAATATCCTCTTTATGCTCTTCACCTGAAATTTCTGAGATACTATCACTACATTACTCAGGTTTCTATAGAGACAGACTCAATAGGATATGTACAAGTTTCTTCAAAAAGTTCATGGATGGAGGAGTTGGAGAGGTGGTACAGCTGAATAAGGCACCATTTGTGAGGCTGCCATCTTGTATTGGAATACTGTTTTGCTGTTTCCAATCCAATTCCTTGCTAACTCTCCTGAGGAAAACAGCATAGGATAGCCCAAGTTCTTGGGTCCCTGACACCCACATACAGAGCAGGATGGACTTATTGGTTGTTGACTTGGCCTAGACCAGCCTTGGCCATTGTAGCTATCTGGGGAGTGAACCAGTGGATGGAAGGTCTCTATCACTCTGCCTTCTCACTCTCTCTCTCTCTCAGTCATTCTGCTTGTTAAATAAATAAATATTTTAAAAAGTTCACGGATAATGGTATTAAAAAAGTTTGTTTTGGTAGAAAACTTGAAATCCATGCATAGTTTCTTCTATGACACTCATTGCTATGAATTGTTAAGACCTTTATATGCATGGTTTTCAAAGATTTTTGCACCGAAGTAAACTTCTCTTTTAATTCCATTTTCTATGAACCTTATGAAGAACCCCTGTATAGAGAGAAACTAGGGGACTTGACTCACATGATTGTGACTGCATGGAAGTCCCTCGATAGGTCATTTGCAGCTTGGAGAACCTAGGATGCTGGTAGCATGGCTCAGTTCATATTCTAAGGCCTCAGAACCAGAGAGGCTAACGCTGTCACTAAGCTCAAAGTTGTAAGCCTGAGAACTGAGCAAGGCAGCTGCTGGTGTAAGTCTTGAAATTCAAAATCCTGTGAACCTGGAGTTCTGAGGTCCAAGGCAGGAGAGAAGCAAATCCGAGCTCTCCTGTGATGCCAGTTTGCCTTTTGCATTCATCCTTTTTGGACTCCCAGCTGATTGAATAATGTCTGCCCGCACTGAGATCAGGTTTATACCACAGAGGCCACTCAGACTCAGCAGTTAATCTCTCTTTTGGAAATACCATCACAGACACACCCAAAATAATGTGTTTCCAGGTAATCCATAATCTAGTCTAGCTGACACCTAAAATTAATCATCATCATCACCCTCCATTTTTTACTTGAATCAGAATACAAATATTTCCCCTGTTTAATATTTGGAAAAGTTTAAATGAGAATCAACAAATGTGCTAATAGTAGGTTGCAGAGAGAGCAGTTTACATCTTTATATGCAGTTAGTACAATCCATGAAATGGTGAGCTACGTAGAAATCTATAGCATCTTCTTTTGTTTTACATTTGAAGTTAAAACGGGGACCTTCAGCGATTCCTTGGATTCTAACAAGTGATACTAAGAAGCGGTATAGACATCCACTGGAAGATTTTTTTTTTTTTATGAATTCACTCATGACTAACTTATGTAAGCTCTCATCTTGAAACTAGTGTTGGCTGACACAGAAATATTTCTAGGATCAAAACTGAAAGCAAGTGGATGCCGTGGTTGTGTAGCTAAGAATATCAAGTCTGCCTGAGTTGAGGACCTGTTGAGGTTACTGAGATCTGGTTCACTGAACAACTGGGTGCAATATATATCAGAGTTCAGATATGACTGCACACTTGGAATTTCTTTTAGTAAGTTAATACATGTTGTGTGTATGTTTGTATAGGAGAGCTACCCAATGTGGCTAGTTTGTAATTAAAATTCAGTTCTTGACTCATACACCAAGAACTAACCAGTGGTCTTCTTGGATTGGTATTAGAACAATCTGAGGAACAAATGAGAATGTTATAGAAGGCAAAAGAAAGCTGGTTGAAGGAGTTAGGTTGAGTTCTGTTTTCTGGATAAATTTAACTTAGTCAAAGCATTTCCATATTGCTGGAATGTTAGCTAATACCCAACTCGGGCAAGACTGAGTCACTCTTTGGACATTATTTAACGTCTAGGCTAATTATCCTGAGGTCACCAACTTTTCTGAGTAACGGAAACTCTATAATATATGCAGATGGTCTAAATCAGTGCTTCTTGAAGTTTAGCAAGTAGCAGAATTACTTGAAGAGCCTTTACAACACAGATTGCTTAGCCTTATCCACAGAGTCTCCATTTAGAAGGATAAGAGCAGGGCTGGAGAATTTGTGTTTCTAACAAGTTCCCTATAGAACTTGACATTGCTGCTATTGCTTGATATTGAACTTTGCTAGATATTGATAGTTGGGGGATTACACTTTCCAACCTATGTGAATATTTATCTTCATGAATGTATTTTGCATGTAAAAATTCAATCAGTACATTCCAAACACTATGAAGGTTCTCCCCTTTCTCTGCTTCCTACCAAATAATAATTGGGTGTGGAGTTAAGGAAAGCTTTTCAAAGTGATCCATGCAAGTCAAGGAAATAATGTCTAAGATCAAAGCGGCTTCTCCTTTTCATTGAGAAACTGGTTGGCTTCTCTTGAAATGGGCTGAATTTTAGTGCTGTTGCAGGGACTATAAAACACAGGTCCTTCAATGGCAAAAATGGTGACAACTCATCCCTAGATGCTCATCTTCTCTTTCATTTATGTCATGTTGAATTAGGTGGACCTGGAGAAAGAGTAGGAAGGATCTTCTGAAACAAAGTGGTGGTGGTGGGGAGTGGCACAATATGACAGGCAGCTGCATATTCCCTCTCATCTGTAAAAGACTCAGAACTGTTCATCTACCATTTCTTTTTCCAATCATATATCAAGTAGTTATTGAGTCTTACTTCATGCCAGCAATTGACTTAGATGCATGAATAACAACTGTTAATCAGGTAGTCAGAGTTTCGGCTTTTGTGGGGCTTACATCTTAGGGTATGTGGGTAGAGGGAAGACAGAGAGAGGGGAAGAGAATAAATAATCCAGAAAAATATCACATAGCAATAAATGAAATGTGCAGAAATATTGATTTTATAGCAAGGGACAGATGACAAGATGATAGCTATTTTGGATTGGGTTACCAGGAAAGTTCATTCTGAGATGATATGTAAATTGTTATTTCAATGGCAAGAGTAAGTCAACTATGTGAACTCTCAGGGGGAAGAGTCTTCTGAGTAGAGAAAGCAGCTAGTGAAAAAGCCTCAAGGAACTGAGCTTGGCTAGTTTGAGGAATGGAGGAACCGTGTGACTGGAGCAACATGGGCAAAGAGAGAATGGTAATCAATTGGGTAGTGGGCAGGAAAGGGTCAGAGCAAAGTCATTGACTTGAACTTAATCCTTTTTTAAAGATTTATTTATTTATTTTTGAAAGACAGAGCCACAGGGAGGTAGAGGCAGAGAGAGAGAGAGAGAGAGACAGAGAGAGAGAGAGAGACAGAGAGAGAGAGAGAGGTATCTTCCATCTACTGGTTCACTTTCCAAATGGCCACAACAAGCTGGAGCTGGGCCAATCTGAAGCCAGGAGCCAGGAGATTCCTCTGAGTCTCCCATGTGTCTTCAGAGGCCCTAGGACTTGGACCATCTTCCCTGCTTTCCCAAGTGCCTCAGCAGGGAGCTGGATCAGAAGTGGAGCAGCCCGGACTTGAATCAGTGCCCATATGGGATGCTGATGCTGCAGGCGGCAGCTTTACCCACTATGCCACAGCACCAGCCCCTGGACTTAATCTTAAGCGTGATAGAAATAGCCATCAGCTGGAGGTTATATGATGGGATTATGGGGCTGCAATGGAGTGGATATCCTGAAAATGGAACAGAGTAAAAGTAGGGACCCAGTTGAGAATTTGTTGCAGTAAGTACAGGGGAAAGATGATGGTGGCTTTGTTCAGATATTAACTGTGAGCAGGAAAGTATGAGGATTCTGGAGAGAGATGGTTGGTTAAGCGTTGTTGATTGTTTGAATATGTTATTTGGGTGTATTAAGGAAACAAGGAATCCTGAATTATCCATGTCATTTAACAATGTGATTTGATCACCAGCAGCATCATGTCATTTGGAGATGGTTATGAATGTAGAATCATATGCTATACCTCAGATCTATTAAATTAGAAGATCCTTGGGGCTGGCACTATGGAGTAGTGGGTAAAATTGCTGCCTGCAGTGTTGGCAGCCCATATGGGTGCCAGTTCAGGTCCTGGTTGCTCCTCTTCCAATCCAGCTCTCTGCTATGGCCTGGGAATGCAGTGAAAAATGGCCAAAGATTTTGGGCCCTTGCACCCACGTGGGAGACAAGGAAGAAGCTCCTGGCTCCTGGCTTCGGATTGGAGCAGCTCTGCAGTTGCAGCCATCTGAGGAGTGAACCAATGGATGGAAAACCTCTTTCTCTCTCTCTCTCCGCCTCTGCCTCTCTGTAACTCTGCCTTTCAGAGTGGATCAGCACATGAGCCCAGTGGTGGGAGGGAACAGTACAGAAGGGGCCCAGAAGGAGCTGGGCACTACGAAGTTTAGAAACTTATTAAAATGAAAAGTCATCAAAGGAGTCAGGACAGAGGAGACCAATGACAGCATGGTGTCAAATAAGGAAAGAAAATGTTTCAAGAACAAAGGAATAACCAACCCGGGTGAATGGTGCTGAAAGTTTGAATAAGACAGGAGCAGAGGAGAGAACACTGGACTTGGCGACATGGAGGTCAGTGGCGACTTTGGCCAAAGCAGTATCAAAATGATGGAAATAGAGACAATGCTTACAGAAGACTCTTTTCAAGCTTTTTGGAAATAATGTAGTTTTATTTAATTCATGCCTAGAAACCATTGAACACTCTCAATTTGTCATTCTGTCATAACAAACTCCAAACTCTCGTCTAGGTATTTGGTATACAAAGTACCAAAGCTCATGAAGCTCCCAATACAATGAGAGAAATGCACACAAATAACCAAGGGTCCTGAAAACTTTGCTTTAGAATTATAGGTGGGTATACACTGTGGAGATAGTTAATATTTTTGCTTGCATATTACTAGCCACAGTGCCTGTGTTATTTGGGTTAATCCTCATTGCATTCCTGTGAGATTATCCTATTTTAATTGAAGAAATAGAAATTCGAAGATGCTCAAAAACTTTTTTTTTTAAAGATTCACTTTATTTATTTGAAAGCCACAGTTAAGAGAGAGGGAGAGACAGAGAAAGAGTGATCTTCCATCTGCTGGTTCACTCCCCAGATGGCTGAAATGGTTAGGGCTGAGCCAGGAACCAGGAGCCAGGAGTTTCTTGTGGGTTTCCCACATGGGTGCAGGTGCCCAAGCACTTGGGCCATCCTTCACTGCTTTCCCAGGCACACTAGCAGGGTGCTGGATTGAAGTGGAGTAGCTGGGACTCAAACCGATGACCACATGGGATGCCAGCACTGTAGGAGACAGTTTAACCTCCTATGCCACAGTGCTGGCTCTGGCTTTTTTTTTTTTTTTTTTTTTTTTGATAGAAAGAGAGAGAGAAAGAGGGATGAGATAATGAGGAGAGAGAGAGAGAGAGAGAGAGAGAGAGAGAGAGAGAAAATCATGCTTCCATCTGTTGGTTCACTCCCCAAATGCCCACAGCCATGGCTGGGTGGGAATTCAATACAATTCTTCCACACTGGTGGGAGGTATCCAGATACTTGTCATTATCTGCTGCTTCTTAGGGTCTACATTAGCAGGAAACCAAAGTTAGAAGCAAGAGGTAGGCATTGCACTTGGCACTCCAATGTGGGATATGGAGGTCCTCTCAACGGGCATCTTAACCCCAGGTCAAAACTTGCTCCCAGGACTTGTTTTTGTGTCAGAAGTAAAAGTAAATGATGAAGCTAGAATTTAGATCCGTGTCTGCTGACCCTGTGTTATATTTCTTGCCTCACCTTGTTGTCTCTCATGGTGGAAGAGGGAACAGATAAAAATGATGCTCCCAAAACTGTAAGTCCTTCACTAACTGCAGAAAAAAAGATATATTATTATATTAAAACAGCTGAGTATAAAGTATTTTTATTTTTATCGTACATTTTTATGAAGTAGGGTGATACTTCAATACACGCATTCAATGTGTCATGATGAAATGGAGGTAGCACATTTCTATTTTAAACACTGAGAAGTTTTTTAGTAACATATAATAATTATACATATTTCTAGAGCATAATGTGATCATTCCCTGTGGATATACCATGTGTACTGCTCAAGTCAGGGTCATTAATATTGCCATCTTCTCATTACTACTGGATCTTCCAAGCTTCTGAGCGCCTTAGAGTTGTTTCTTAGTGTCAGGCCACAGCACTGAGGTAAAATTCCAAATGGTGAAAATTATCCCCCAAATTCTGTTCTACTACCTACATCTCTGAGTCCTGCTTATACCATGAACACCACTTAGGAACTGAGAACAGCTGAAGAAATATCCAGAATCAGCCCTGTGTGCTGTGAGTTAAGTACCACCTGTGAGACTGGCATCCTGTATCAGAACAACAATTTGAGCCCTGGATGTTTTGCTTCCAATCCCTGTTAATGCATCTGGGAAAGCAGAAGAAAATGACCCAAATACTTGGGCCCTTGCTACCCACAGGAACTCCAAAAGAGTTCCTGGCTCCTGGCTTTGGCCTTGTACATCTGTGCTCTTGCAGCCATTTGGGGACTAAACCAATAGATGGAAGATCTTTGTCTGTCTGTCTGTCTCTCTCCTTCTCTGTCCCTCTGACTTTTAAGTAAATAAAATAAATTAAAAAAATCATACTTGTATCTCCTCTCACTCAGGGAAGCCTAATCCTTGAAGGGCTTAGTTAATATAAATTAAAAAGAACAAATCTGGCTGTGCTATTAATTGAAAACTTACTATGTGTGGTCAGTGTAGTGGGGACATTACATTCATAGCTTCATTCACATTTTAATCCTTGCACTGACCTTATGAGGTAGACGTTTTAATTCACATTTTGCTCATGAAAAGATTGACTTGCCTAAGGTCACAGAGCTGATAAATTGAAGAATTGCTTCCCCATTCCCAAGTGACTCTGATATGGGCATGCCTTTCCCTATGCACTTGGTCTTCTGGCTTTTGATCCCTGGACCAGCCAAACAGATCCTTCCTGTTAATTAAGTTAGAGAGCTCCCTAAACTTGCGGCCTGCCCCCTTCCTCTCCAGCATGGCGTCCCCTTTAATCTCCGTCTCACACTTTGCCTTCTTTCCTTACTAAGGCTCCTTAAGGCTGATTTTTACTTCTCAAGTGCCTGCTGGAGCTCACTGGTATCTATGGATCAGCTAGGGACTTTGCATATCTATGTCTGTAAGTAGGAAACAAACTCCTACTTCAGATACCCTTTATGACCATATGACTTGTTTTAATGTAAACACAATAAACGCATCCCAGTTAAAGGAGAAAATTATTTCCTTGTCTTTCAAAGTGTCAGAGCAACTGCTTTAAAAGTTTAATTGTTTGTAAGCACCACCTAAATGGCTCAATAAAAGTAGTGCTTAGTTAAAAGGAGATCTAATTTGGTATTTTTTATATTAATGTAATTACCCTTTCAAAGACTATTCACAGCTTGCTTTTTCCAACCCTCTTCAATGACTTGGCATTGTGCTCTGTTTTGTTTTAGCTGGCTCATGGGCATTGGTGTCCTGTTTGCTTGGATAATGTGAACCTTGACTTTAGGGTTTCATTTAAGAAGTTTTCCCCCATCCTCTCTGACTTTTGCTTGGCCTTGAATAGTCTCTTTTTCTGGAAAATGTCCCGAACACTGGGAAGAACCATTGTCTTCACAACGTTTGCGTGGAAAAAAGTGGCCTGTGATGTGACTTAAACCATTTCTTTCAAAAACCCATGTAAAAGACAAGGGAGTCAATGATGAGCAGGAAAAGAACTCTGTGGGTGGTCTCCAATGACTTTCACATCTTCATTTGTTCACTCTTTCTACTAGAAGAAGGCAGAGATGGCAATTTTATATTGGTGTTCACCTCACAAGATTTGTCTTGGAACATAATTCTGAGACATTGTATTAGGCCATATAGGCTACTGAAATATCAGTGGTTAATCAAAACAGTATTTTCAGTCAGGCAAGCCTTCTGCTGGTCCAGCTACCTCCTCAGGGGTTCTCCGTGTGAGAATCCAGCATGCCAGGCTACCTCCATGTCAGGCACTTTTCTCTCAGCCTGAGGTTTCTGGGTTTGTCTTAGAGGAGAAAGACAGCATCGAGGGTTCTGCACTGGCTGTAAAGTGCGTCCTCTCCAAAGGGATCTCTATGACCAAATCCATTGGCCAGAATTAGTCACTGTACCTCTCAACTGCAGAAGGAGCCAGGAAATAGTCTTCTGTGTGTCCAGGAAGGAAAATGAAAGTGGGCATTAGTAATGTCTATTGCAGACACTTTGGGGAAATACTCCTCCAAGCTTCGTGTTCTTGAACATTCAGATGCCTGTGATACCTACAGTATGATTTACGATTAGGGGTGTGTGTAGATAGAAGATTGAGATATTTTCCCATCTCGAAATTAATATTTTTATGCACAAGCCTGGGTGAGGAACTCCCAAAGTTCTTCTTGTATGCCATGTTGGCTCAGAGAGCACTACAGGAAAACAGACTAATCTCCTTATAGCCCTGAGTAAATAAATGCACTTTTACGAGATATTTTATAAGGTAGTCAAGGGCTTTGCATTAAGGGCCTAGACCTGGGTCCTACTAGGTACAAAATAGACAAGTGCAGATTTATATCTTTTAAATCCTGTTTTGTCTAAGGTTTGTTGTAGGAAGTAAAAATTAAAATGGATACCAGGCAGCAGCAATGATGAGTGACAGACAGCATGTTGAGAGCTCAAGCACACGGCCAATGGATAAACTTCAACTGTGAGTCTTCTCCAAGAGACAGGAATGGTATCTTTCATTTAGCACATCTTAGTTCTGTATTATGACAGCAAGTCTGATTTCAGTTTTTCATTGTGGGAATGGGGATTAGGCCCACAGGCCTTTATTCAAGCATCTTATATATATGTATACAGTCTCACCTCTAAAATTTCAAGGTAATAGAAAGTAATCTAATTATGTGGATAATTAAAAACAACCAAAGTGCAAGTTTAAAACTTGTACTTTTATGACTGCAAAGTAGGCTATCAAAATGACAGGGTGTCTGGATGTGATCGCTGCACGCACCCAGATTAAATGAGTGCATTAGTTGATTGTTTCTGGTATGAAGATAAGCAGAGAAAAGTATAATAATGTTGGCATTTAAGTGGACCTAATTAGGCTTCAAGTTTAACACTCCATTAAGATGAATGAGAAAGGGTCACCCCCGTTCAAGCTGTGGCATTGTCTTAGTGTGTCTGGATATTGCCTCTGAAGACAACAGCCTGTCAGCAAGCATTCTCACAGTCACCCCTGAAAAGCAGACTGGAAATTTAATTCTTTTAAAATTAAATCTCAGGTTCTGGAGGCCACAGGAAAATCCAAGGGGAGATCTTAAATCCTCAAGTTCTTCAGTTGTATTCTTCATGAACAATAATAATGATAATACTTTCCCACGCCTGTAGGAACTTTAGGTGTTTCTGAATGTGATCAGGGAAATGAACAACCTTCGGTCTACCAGTGAAAGATCTTGTCCGTAGAAAGGGTGAATGAGTTGGCTGAAGTTACAGACTATGTCACTGGGAAAGCCAGAAATAATGTGGAGAGACTTCATTTTTTTTTTGTTGCAGTAGTCTGTCATCTTATTTTAGATTCCTGGCTCATGATAGCATATAGGGAAAGGGAGTAAGGAATAATACTCTGATCTACTAAACTAAGTGCCTTTCTTTTGAAAGAAAACCAAAGAATCAAAGGGCAACACAGCACAGCAGACTGGGGGCTGTCCAGTAAATCCTGCAATCCTGCCATGTGGGCCTTTGGCTCTGTAGTGTGTGAATGTAGAAGACAATGGCCAGGGTGCATGGATGTGGTCTTAAACTTATGTGACTCTGGAACCACATTCACAATTGTCACCCAAAGAACCACAGAGCCATCCTATGTGCTTCAGTGGCTGGATTCAGAAACCAAACCTCTGGAGATTGCACAAAGAGATGTCTGGAGGTTGCATATGGAGACATAACAAACGGCTTGAAATGAGTGGGCTATGGTTGTCACGATTTTCTGACTCTCAGGAAAGAGTACGGCTACATCTCCAATTGCCTTCTCAGGATTGGTTACCTGGAATGCTGTTGTAGCATAGGCTTGTCTCTTGTCATTGGACAAATAATTTTCTCTTGCTAACTTTCAGTTTCATATTTTAAAAATCAATAAGATAAAATATGGTCTGCTTATCTTATCAAAATTCTAGGTTTTGTGGCTGTGTTATTCAGGAAGAGTGTAGAAAGTAATTTTTGATGTACAACTGGTGCCAAGATAGATCTATTACTAGGTTCTACTGTTTCCTAAATGGTTCTGCTTGTGAAATTATGATTTACTTTAGAATGCCTTAAATGGATACCATATTAATAAAACAATGCCAGGATTTTATCTTTATTAAAGATCAACCATGTATGGAATCAAGGATCTTAGGATTCTGGAGCTGGATGGAAGGAAGTGTTGTTCTTGGAGCCAACTTCCTCACAAGTGTCGGAATTCTTATTTTAGATCCCTGACTCATGATAGCATATAATTTGAAAATTTCTGATGCTGGAGAATTGGGAATCGGACATCCTTTCCCAGTGAAAGGATGAGGCATCCTTTCATCTTGGGTTGTTTGTTAGTTCGTTTCATTCTGTGTTGCAATATTCTCTACCAACTGACATTAAATCTTCACTGTAAACACACCAAGTATATTCCTCCCACTGTTGGACAGCATTCAAATATTTTAAACAAGTGGTCATGCTAAGCCCTTAGTTTTCTCTTTTTTATTTTGTTGTAGAGAATACAAAAGCTCTCAGAAACGTCACTGTTTTGATGAATTTTTTCAGGTTTAAAATTACATGAAGATTCAACTTAGCTTTACAGATACCCTACGTGAGGGTCCTCACAAAGTTCACAGAATATGTGTATTTTGAAGAATCTGTGTTTCAAAAAATTTTTTTGCATCCAAAGAAGCTTATCTTTTAATTCTAGTTTTGATGAATCATTTGAAGTGTACTTATATCATTATTATTTGATTTTTCCAACTAGTTGAGAACAAATAACTATTTAGAATTAACTCATTTTTGTAGTATGTTTCATCTTTTAAATTATTCTTACTTTAGAAAAAATCATGTAATTTGGGCTTAACCCTAATCAGCTACTTTTAAAATTTCCTTATGGCTTGCTTTACTCCACAATCAGACATTAGGTGCTTTTTCTAATAATTTATTGAAGTAAAAATATGGAAATGGCAAGGGGAGCCAGGAAAGTTTACTATATATCAAGTGTGATGGAGATATTATTATATACTTATCTGTCCTGAGTTTTTAGATTTAATTTGAATTCTCTAGCAGCCAACTCAAAGAGATAAATAAAATAACTTCCATGTCTAATATCATAAAAACATCAAAAAAATTCAGTTATTCAATTATTTGGAAGAAACTCGATGCTTCCCTGATGCTGAGTTCCTGGTTAATTTTGTCCTATGAGTTTTCATAGGGAAGATTCTTTGTGGCAAAGTCATGAGTGGCTTTACAATAATATTATTATTTATTTTATACTTAAAAAAATGGACACATTTAGCAATGTTCTTAGAGTGAACTACAGGGTTCATAGCACTTTTTCCCCGTGATAAAATCTACACGTACAAGTGCCTGGTGTTTTGTGAGTGCCTGTTATGAGCCGCATGTGATCCCCCAAAAGGATGCTAGCATCCTAACTCTTGGCACCTGTGAACACGACCCTATTTGGAAATCGTTTCTTTGCCTCTCTGGGCAGGTTGAAGTCATCCTGAATGAGAGTGTGCCCTAACCCAACATGACTGGTGGTATGTGAAGAGAAGAGACACACACAGTGAGAGGAAAGAGCCCGGGGAAGCTGGCGGCCGAGACTGGGGTTAGGTTGACGTACGTTCAGAAATGCCTGGGAGCATGAGAAGCTGGAAGGGACAAGGAAGTTTCCTCCCTGGTAGTTCTCAGAGGGATCATGGCCCTGCCAACAGGATTCTGGATTTTTATCCTCTAGAGCTGTGAGAGAATAAACTTCTATGGTTTTCTGCCAACATGACACAAATAATCCCTCTGGATACATTTATTTTCATTTTTATTATGACTAAAGTCAGTATTTATATGTAGAAGATTTATTTATTTTAGGGCTTGTGATTAATAACTCATGATCAGGAGGTCTGGCATGGAGATTCACCCACTATCAACAGCCATTTTACTTCCAGTGAAGTTTACCTCCAGTCTGGGCTTCGTGTAGCAGCCAGTGTATAAGTAGATGGTCAGTGTTTGAAGAAATAAGATACATGATACATTCCAGTATTGCATGGTTCATTTATAATTAGGGAACAAAAAGGTTCTATCCTAAAATACAATGATTTTAAAGGGGCCATGTTACACTCATGTATTTTAATTAGCTGTGTCACATGAATCCTGTTTATCTCCCCTTGTGAATTTTACCATGTATGTATGTTCTGGCTTTTTTCATTAGTATTTTCCCCAAAATACATACCCATGACTTCAGTCCTTATCATCAATAACTATCTTTAAGAGATCAAACAAATTAATGACTCTTTAAGCATGCGGAAGACAAGGAAATGAAAAATGAGCCAACAGAAAAAGATAATGTTTGGATTCTGGTTGGAACATAGTCTACCCATGTTGTTGCAAAGCCAATTTTAACCTCCTGACTGCTAGCTTCCCTTCCTACTCTATCTTCAAGGCAGTCAATTGCTATGATAAGATAAAGGCAGCAACTAATGGGTCCAATGACCACCACAAATTATAAAAATTCAGGAATGTCCCCAAACATAGGTGAATATGATGGGTTAGTTTAGAAAAAAAAATCCACTTTCGCTTCAATAACAATACTTTACTTGAAATGATAAAGCTTTTGAGTATCATATAACTCCTTTGAATAATAATGCCTTCAATTTAAAAAGCAGTAATAAAATCTCTCAGCTTTTTAAAACAAGAAGCATCATTCCACACTGGAAAAGAAGAAGAAAAATAATCAAATCCAAACAAATTAAAAAAAAAAACAACTCTGAAAACGCAAACCATAAACCAAGGCAGCATTCTCTAGTGGACCCATAGAAATATGGAGTGCCCGAGTGTTGACGCGTTTGCAAGAAGTTCTGTTCCATTCATCCTTGCTAGCCAGGTTCATCCCACCGGTAGTTCCACTCCTGTCGGGAGCAGAATGGCTTACATTTGCAAAGATGCCCTGTGCTGCAACATTCACAGGTCCCCCCCCCCCCCCCCCCCAAATTTGAGCTGAGGCACTTTCCTTTCTAAAGAGCAGCATCTGGCCTCTTCGTGCGCTCATTTGCATGCCAATACTGGATTGCTCTCCCAGCGCACAGCTATTTAATAGTGGTGCTGGTGTCCGAGCTCTGGGAACAAACCAAATGGTTTGGGTGTGCTTTTGTGTGCAGTGCGGGTCGTTGCTACAGTGTGCTTATTAAGAATAGTACACATTCATTATAACAAGATTGCTCTTTTGCTCAGGGGCCATCACGGCGCATTCTGTAAATGAATTAACAGTAGCATGCATTTGTGTATTATGGGCCCAGAAGATGCATTTGTTTATTAAATAAATCTGCAACACAGAAAGTATAGTTGAAAAAAATCTAGAAAATAATCAGAGTGCGCATGTACAGTGGCTATTTGTTTTTTTCTTTTTCCTTTGAAACCTCAACATCTTGGCGAGTTTTCCTCCTTTGTTTCTTTTAAAATAACCAGAGATCACAGGCCATACTATAGACCAACAGCCTGCAAAAGCTGATGTTAAAAGGAAAAAAGAAACAGAAATGGAATTTAAGTTGCAGAAACAGAAAATATTTCCAGAAGTGGTATTATGAGTAATTTGGCACCTTCAAAATAATCTAATATTATGATTCTTTTGTGCTCTTTAAACTCTTTTTTCTTAAAATGGGTTTCCTCTAAAATTACTATTTTTAAATTGATTTTTAATTTTAGCTAAAAATTAACTTGCATCACATATTTCATTTTTGTCATTGAACTTTGTTTTCTTTTGAAATACAAGCTCTGCTTTTGGGGCATTCAGCTAATATTGATCCCTTTATTTCCAACCTTTTGGCCCAGGTGTGGCTAATATAAGTATATTAATAAACATGAGTCTGTCTAGTGGATTTTATTCCAGTTAACTAATGATTTTTTAAAGCCCGATGGCAGTTCACAATTGCATGGAGAACTCAGAATGTATTTTTCTGTGTGGCTATTCTGTAGGTCTCCCCATTTAGCCTTTACTATGTAATCTGGTATGCTGAACACTTAAAATATAATGAAAAGAAAGTGGAATATTTTAAAATATGAAATGCTGAAGGAGTCTAAAGACATAGTAGGAACGGTGGGAAGTCTGTTAAAATGAACCAAGGAAACAAGAAAGAAGCAGCAGTCATCCCCCAATTTCTAAATTCTTATGTTATTAAAATAATGAATATCTTTTAACAAGATAAATTGATTTCATGTTTGACTTTTGAAATGTAAGAGAAACTTGCCAAGCATTTTAAGAGAGAAAGGCTCATAGAATGTGTGAATTCTGATTTCATAGATTTTCAGGTCAGCAAAAGATCTATGACACTAAAAAATACCCAGCTAATTAGTACATATGCAATATAGGAAAATATGTTTTGTAAGAAATATGGAAGGGATCATAAAAGATATTCCATATGCAGAAAAATACATAGTTGATTGAAACAAGACTGTACTTTTCTCCTGCATGGAATCTTAAATGCTTGCCATTTTGTCCTTAAAGAAGTAATATTCAACTGGTCTATTTATTGAAGGAAAAAAAAACCCTACTATTGCAGCACTTGATTTAGTAATTATGGGAGAAGAAATATTTGAAACTCGGGTTCTTTTCTTTCATCTTTTTTTTTTTTTTTTGTGAAAAGCTCTATTTTCCAGAGCATTTTATTTATTCCGCTGCAGCTTTTAGAGGGGCCAACCAATCAGAAAGTCTGTAAGGGCCCAGGCCCAGGTTCAGTGCTGAGCTCCAAATGCGATTCCAGTCCTGACAGGGGGATTATAGGAAACAGATGACTTACGCTTCTAATTTGTGGCCTTAAATTGCAAACAGAATTTCAGGAGTCGAGCAGAGTAATAAATGGCAATAGAAAAAGCCACACACAGCCAAATCAGTATGTGGTGGTTGTAGGTTAAACTAAATGGGAAGAGACAGGTTATGATGGTTCAGTGTATTACAGAGAAGAAAGTCTTAAATTACTAGTGCTGAGAGGTATTGCTCCATGGCAGACAGTATTGCATCGTGTAGTCTACAGATATCACAAGCAGAACAATAAAAAAGCAGGTTTAACATAGAACCTGTTGCTGGAGGAATCGTGCCTTTTTTTTTCTCTTTTAGAAATGGAAGCGGTGTTTTATGTTTGTTTTGACCTCTGCTGTATACTTGGCCCCTTAACATCTGTTTTCTACCGGTGCCGTTTTTCACACCAAATTAAATGTCGAGGAGTCAGATAAAATAAGTTCAAAATATGTCCAAATTATTTTTGTTGACTTCCAACAAATGTCTCAGTAACTCTTTTCACACAAAATGATACCATTTAAATGCCAACATGGAAAATTATTTTCCCTTCAACATTTTAAGAGCTAAAGAAAGGAATTTTGAGGTGTACTTAAACCCGGGAAATATTGCATTGGCCTTTTTGGAACTTGCATCACTGTTTCAGACTTGCTTTAAGGCTATTCCATTATATCAAGTTATGTGCATTTGTTGGATAAGAAATCTAGGAAAATTATTGAACAACAGCATATCAAAAAAGCAATTAATCAGATCTGCTTCATACCATAAATATCAGTTAGAACTTTTTTCTAAAAAGACCCACCAGTTATCGTATGGATACCAAAATGTACTTGTTATTCTTCATAACCAATATATATGTTTATATGTTTCTGTGTATGGGATATAAAACATGAGTTCAGAGAGAATGACACAAATATTCACTGTT
The DNA here is from genome assembly GCF_964237555.1 of Oryctolagus cuniculus. Lineage (NCBI taxonomy): Eukaryota > Metazoa > Chordata > Mammalia > Lagomorpha > Leporidae > Oryctolagus > Oryctolagus cuniculus. The sequence continues at coordinate 97,780,953 of NC_091434.1, read as the reverse complement.
ATAAGTATCTGGCTGTCATAAGTCTACAGTATGATAATAAAAGATTGGCACTAAATTTTCAACTTCTTATCCAATAAGTATTTTAATAAAAACGAACTGTCTTCTTTCAAGATCCAACAAATTTGTATATGGGACTGACAACTAACTCATGATAAAAATTGGTTTAAATTAACTATCCATCCTATATTATTTATTGCCAATGTATCAAAATCTGCCTTCAGTATACAATGCTGCGTTTGAAGAGAGCAGCTAGAATCTATAGCTTTTCTTCAACTTCCGTCGTGAATAGGAAATCTACTACACTAAAATTTGGATCTCTTAACTACTATATTCACTTTAACCTGGAACCCTTTATTTTCTATGTGGAAGAAAACCTATTATCTGCTGGGCAATTGGGGGGAAAAGGAATGATTTTCATTGTGATATTAAGCAAGTCTGTTGACGATCATTGAAGATGACCAGCTAAATAGATTTTGATTAATCACTCGCAAAAATTATGCTTGTTAGAGCCACTTTGTGTTCTGTGTCATGGTGATATCAATGTAGATTACAGCTATTCCTTTGTAGATCGTGTGTTTTTTGTTTTTAAATCACCTGCAAAAAGAGAAAACAAACCTTAGTTGAAAGCTTTTGTCTCTAACACAGAAACCTCTTTTCATGGCTGTCTTTTTTTTTTTTTTTTTTAAGAAATGCTCAATTATTATTTGTGTCATGGTGGGAAGACTGGGTCTCTATAGGGCCTGAACCTTTTCAAAGAGGAGATAGCTTTTGTTTTTGTACCCCATCAGCACCGATCACCTAATTAAATCTGATATCTCTGGCTGAAGCAAAATGATTTGTAATAGTTCTTTGGAGTTTAATTAGTTTCGATGTCTTTTGTTTGGCAAATGTGGTGATATTTTGAAAAATGGGGCTGAAAAAAGAGGAGGTAGAATGTTGTCCTGCAAGGGGTGGGAGAGAGGAGAGGTGACAGGGAGGGCAAGCCAGTGAGAGCAGACCGTAAAGCAAGGTGTAGTTCCAGCGGAAGGGCTCACAGGCCGGAGCCATTCATTAGTTGAGACCATCAGGAAGATCTGAACTGGAAAAAGGTTTCCTGTCAGATGGAGGTCTGGGCATCTGTCAGGGCCCCAGATTCTACACCTTGATCAGCCCAAGAAACTGACACCATTTTCTTTAACAAACACCAACAGCCTTTTTTCTCCTTCATTTTAACATTTCTCAGGGGTTGGATTCCCTTTCTTCTCTCGCTCTGTAGAGAGTAAAGGGAGCTTGTTAACTTGCTTAGATATTTTGACTGTGGATGCTCTTCGGCCACTTGCCTGTGGTAACAGTGTCAAAGCATAACTTGGTATAATTGCTGTATTTGCAGGCAGAAGAGTGTTCTGTCTTTATGTTCAAGCTGCTGAAAAGGAAGGAAGTGTCATTTTGGAAAATCCTGTGAATTATCCTCAAAGTTCAGGCAAAATACAGTGTATGGCATACCTAGTATTTCTTGTGTTCCTTGCCAAGACACAGAGAGTAAAATAATCGGCTTTTAACTATGTCCGTGAAAAGCTGGTAAATTCCTGGGTTTCTTATGATGAGATTGGATAACAATGAAAGAAAATTAAGCTGAATAAGGAAAGCAGCAGAACTGGGCTCTTTATAATTTAAAAAGTAACTGGAGAGCATTAAAAATTTTAATTATCCATAATGTCACGATTTATATGTCGTATGCATTAGAAATGACAATTTCTGATGGACTTCCATATAACAGAGATGTGCATAATTTACAGACATTAGCAACACTCATTCTGCAAGTGGAAATTAAGATTGTGATGGAACTTTGTCTTATTGGTAGATAATAGATGGCAATCTAAAGGCGTGTTTACCATCAAATGTGCTCTTAACACAACGGTTATATTCACTGTTTATTCAGTATGTTTTCAAGAGTTGTTATAGCAAGAAAAATTGCAAAATGGCAGCTGTGGGTTTTTTGCTTCCTCCCTTCCTACACAGCAGTATGGTACTTGAGGCAAGTAGTGCTGAGTGTCAGAAAAGCATGGGTATCCCTCTGGCCTTGTCCACGCAAGATGCACGTGTGCACATCATTGAGGATGAGCTGTGTGGAATGAGTGCCAGCTTCACATTACATAACACCAAGTGGGCATAAGGCTGCCAAGGCTGGCATTCTTTAGTGTGAGAAAAACAATCCTTTCAGTTAAGTAGACTCTCCCTGTGTCTCACAAACTGTACAAAACTGCACGCTGCTGGCAGGTAATGACTTGTAATTAGCGTGGCAGGCAGGTAATGGCTTGGAATCACCTGCCGATTGCTTCTGAGTGTTCGCTCTGTTTCAGAACTCTGGATGAGTGGGAAAGACATGGGGGGCTATATGGATGCAGACAGAGGGAAGGGGAGGGACACATTGCAGGAAGCCCTGTCTGGATAGACTTTCTCCCACATTTACTTCTGATTTTACCCCCAGGTCCTCCCTGAGCTGCTCTAAAGAGGCATTGAGAATTGGCAGGTTGCTTTACCTGCCTGCTGCTCCTGTTGGGAGAGGTGGTGCCTGTAGAGGAATTCTGTGCTGTTTTGGAATTAAACCAGCCTTCTTGGACTCAGCCTCTGTACTAGAAAATTGGGATTGAGAGAGCAATGGCAGTTCAGCTTGTTTGAAAAGAACCATGAATTACTCAAAGCCAAATTTTACTTCCCTGTTATGACCTACTTCTTTATTTTTCAGGAGCTTTCTCCAACTTCATGGAGATCTGTTGATGCTACAGCAAGAAAAATTGGGCAAGAAGCCTGGGCAAGATTGAGACGGGACCATTTTTCTAAAGATCTCACAAATGCTTTGGACCAGTGTTCACATACACAAATAGTGTATGAGAATATTTCAAAAAATTGGTGGAAAATGGAATTTAAAGATTGTTTGGTTGTGAAAAACATTTGAAATCCATGCACAAGAGGAGTCTTCAAAAAGTTCATGTCCTGGCTGCTCCACTTTTGATCCAGCTCCCTGCTAGTGTGCCTAGGAAAGCAGTGGAAGATGGCTCAAGTGCTGGGGTCTCTGCCACCCATGTGGAGGCACAGATGGGGTTCCATGTTCCTGGCTTCAGCCTTGCCCAGCCTTAGCCATTGTAGTCATTTAGGGAGTTAACCAGCAGATGGAAGATCTCTCTCTGTCTTTTCTGATCTCTATCATTCTGTCTTTCAAGTAAGTAAACAAATAAGCAAATCAGTTTTAAAAAAAAAAAGCTCAGGGAAAATGCACATTATGAAAAATACCTTGTGGCTGGTGCTGTGGTGTAGCTAGTAGAGCTGCCGCCTGCAGTGCCGGCGTCCCATATGGTCACCGGTTCGGTTTCTAGCTGCTGCACTTCTGATCCAGCTCTCTGCTATGGCCTGGGAATGCAGTGGAGGATGGCCTGGGTCCTTGGGCCCCTGCACTTATGTGGGAGACCTGGAGGAAGCTCCTGGCTCCTGACTTCGGATCAATGCAGCTCTGGCCATTATGGCCAATAGGGGAGTGAACCAGAGGATGGAAGACCTCTCTCTGTCTCCTTCTCTGCCACTCTGTGTAACTTCTCTCTCTGTGTAACTCTGACTTTCAAGTCTTAAAAAAAAGAAAAATATCTATACATGAATTTCAAACTTATTTTGCATATAGATAACTATATTTTACTTCCATTTTCCATTAAGTTTTTGATGTTCCTTTGTAGATAGGAGTCAAGAAAAATAGTTGGACCTATTGAAAAGTGGTTAGGGAGGTTGGAAGTAATGGTGAGCTGGATAATAAGTGACCTCTCTAAACTGAAGTGACATTTTGACTTGATCCAGACAATTGCTAGAATATAAGTGCAGGTTGTCCAGATTTCCCAATTTATATATGTCTTTTTTTATTTAATTTATTTAAAGGACAGAGAAGGAGAAAGAGAGAGGTGAAAGAGAGAGAGAGAGAGAGAGGGTGAGAGAGATAGGGTGAGAGAGAAATACATTCCATTTTCTAGTTCACTCTCCAAGTGTCCACAACAACTGGGGCTGGGCCAGATGTCAGCCAGGAGCAGCAAATTCAGTTTGGTCTCTTAAGTGGGTTTTAGGACCCAACTACTTGAATCATCACCACTGACTCCCAGGGTATACATTAACAGGAAGCTGAAATCGGAAGTGAAGCTGGGATTCTCACCCAGCAGTCTGATAATGGGACGTGGACTTTCCAAGCAGAATCTTAACTATTGTCAAACACCTGACCCAGATTTCCTAAATTCTTAAGAAAAACATAAATCTGGAATTTTCTCCAAAAACTCCTGATTTTAAAGCATTGACATTAATTTAAAAAGTTAAGTCTTTAAGTGGATGAAACAAAACCAAACCAGGACACAGGCTGCTAGATGACGATGATCTATTTTAAATTACATTTTTGTATTTTCTGTTACCTTTTCTTCTTGTAATTGTGTTAGGTAAAGAGGAAAAAGAGGCAGGCTCACACACAGAACCAGTGTAAGTTGGCTTTGAAATATTTCTCATGATTGCTATGTCCAAATGCCAGAAAATGATACTTTAGGAAATTGTTCCCACAATGTCTTCATGGTTAGAGTTCTCCCTGAACAGTGAGGGCTTCCTTGGGCCAATTCTGTAGGGTCCTTTCAAAGGTACTTTGAGAGAAGGATCTCTTTGAACCTGGCCTGACTGATGCTAGTAGTTCACTGTTAAAGAGAATCGACTGACCCAGGCTTCTCTGAAGCTAGCAGACCAAAAGCTACAAAGAACACAGCTTAGGAAGCAGAAAGATCCGATTTTCATTCAATCTGGGCTCTGCCTAGTCACTTCTTCTGTGGCCTTGGGCAAGACACTCCACCCAACCAAGCGTCCACTTCATTACATGTAAGATAAGAGTTCTGTACCCTCATTGGAGGACCATGATCTCTAACCCAGAAGGGTAGGTTGTAGTTATGTAACTCAGTAGTCACATACATACTTTACCCTTGCTGAAATCCACATCATACAAATGTTTCATGCTTATGTGAATTCAAACCCATCTATGCTTTCCCAATACATTTAAACAAAGCCTGCTTTGAAGAAAATATGTTGTTTTAGACATCTAGACACCAAAACAGTTATACAGTGTTTTAAAAAATTGTTGAAATTTAATCAGAGAAAAATGAAGCAAGCTTTTCAATATGAAATCTGAAGGGAGAACTAGCTATTCTTTGATATTGGAGCTTAGCTTGTTTTTTCAAAGCTAGATTATTGTTCTTTAATATACAAGTAAGGAATCATCTAGTAGATGATGATTAAGAGAGATTGATTGTGTATAAATAGAATTTATTAGGTTTGAGTAACAGCCGTAAGTGTTGTTGATCTTTCTGAATGTGCTGGTGACTGGAAGAAAGTGAATTTACATGGATGTTGTGTGAAGTTAGAGAACTAGATTTTAGAGGTAGTTTCAACACCGTCTGAAGAGTCATGTATATACATTGCATTTTTTTTTTCAATAGGAGGACTACAATTTTAGAAGAGACACCTCTAACTCTATTAAACCAAACTGCAAAATTATTGTCCTATCAGTTGGTCTTATTTTTCTGGGGATATAGGTAATACAAAAACATTAAAACTTCATTCTCAAACTGACAGAGATTGAAACTACATGAAAGTAATGGTACAATTGGCATAATCTGTCCTTTTTTCCAAGTGCATTTTATATATAGGTGACTAAGGAGTTTGTGGCCATCATTACATTCTTTTTGCCTTCCATCAATTTTATATGATAAGCTCTCTTTAAACATGGAAATATTAAAAATCAGTCACAAATTCAACTATCAGCTTTAAGTTTTTTAGGTTTTGATTTTTCAGTTGCATACTAATTAAGTCCACTTCTAGTCCAAAAGTTCTTTGAAATTTGTCTTTTAGGATAAAATAAATTTGGCACCTAAATTATTACAAAATCTAGTTTAACTTAGAAAAAGCAAAAGCAAATCATAGGTAAAAAGAGCTATGAATATTATCTGGACCTATCAATTCAACAAATTGTGCTATTTAAAAACAAGAGGAGTTGTGCTTTTAAATAAGCTATTGTTATTTTTTTCTGAAATATCTGACTAAACAGAAGGGGTTTCTAAGTACTATATTGTTTTTTCTCATGGTCTCTTGACTCTGTATCTTGAGATCCTGCTTATATTCTTTATCTGACTGCTCTTGTCTGTGGGCATCTCAACATTAAATGGAATATTAAGTGATAGCTTAATATTTATGATATTTATCATAAAGTGAGGCACCAACAGGAATTAAGCAGAGATAGCCAAACATATGTCACGAAAAACTGAATATAAAAGTTATAGCTTTGAGGTAGTTTATAGGCATGAAAACAGAAAGCTCGTTACCTTGTACAACCCTCTGGTTTGTGTCACATTAGGAAAAATTCCTCTTGAAGTCCAATTGATTCTTTTGCTAAATAAGCATGATTTTTTATTATAAATTATGAACACTTAGAAACTAAATTGATATTATACATTAACAAAAATTTAAAAGATCATTCACACCAAGATTTATAAGGGTCTTCCTCAGAGGTTGTACATTTCCCCCATCACATTATTTTCTTTTAAAAAGCAAGCCTTGGTGGGGTTGGGGTGGGAGGAAGTGGGTGGAGGGAGAGGAAAACTCAAGAGGCATGTACATAAATTGTCTTAATTTCTGAGAAGTGTGTGTCTGACAATATCTCCAGACAATATAGTTGATACTGCTGTCAGGACAGACTCTTTTCAGAAGATGTTTTCAGAGAATATCATTGTGACACTTGGCTGGGATGGATGTCTTTAGCAGTATTTGATTAATGTAACATAATGAAAGAGATGCACACCCAAGTGTCTGTACATGTCTTGTTAAGTATGCTTGATTCATTATATGCAGTTCTCAGTTCTTTCCTCTTTCCACAGTTCATTTTTTATCATTTCAATAATATATCTATAAATATGAAAAAGTTGGCACTTTCAAAGTCTTTGACATATATAGCTATTAATTCATAACTCTAAAAAATTGTATCTTTCAACCTGTCATGTCAAATCTTGCAGAGTTTATTACAGTAAGTAACCTGTGTTAGAAATTAAAATTTGAACTTCTGCAAAAAGATAAATAAGCTCATGAACCTGCAAGTTAAAAATATGTAGACGTAGTTTTAAGGTGGAAATACACGAATGATTGCTTAAGAAAGACTATAGTTTGAAACTCCTTGAAGATAACATTAAGCTTTAGGCTGGATACTAGTTTCCAATATATTTTGTTTTCCACTTCTGGGATAGCAAATATTGAGCAGGCTTGTAATCCAAGAAATTATGCCAATACAGTTCCCTAATCATAGTTGTCACAATGGGTAAATGGGTTAAATTTCATGTTTTATAGGTCAGTGACAAAGACAATCTCAAAATGAAGTATTCTTGAGGCAAAAGACCAGTACTACTTATTTGCACACACGTTTTAGGTGGCACTGGTTTGACAAGAGTAAGCCCTGTATGACAAATGCTATTTTACCTGTATCTTATTGATATTGAGGAAGCTGAAGCAGGGGATAACATATCACACATATGCTAGGAGGCAGAGCTGGACTTCAGACTCCCCAGTCTGGCTCTGGAGACTTTGACCTCTTCTAGGGAGAGCTGAACTTGGATCATTTTCTGGTTATTGCCTTTGGTCCTGTCTCATGGCTTTTACTGCATAGGTAATAGCTTGGCCCCTTCACTTCCCATGTTCCTTTTCTTGGTACAATTAAGAAATACCATGGCCAAACATCGGGATAGCAAATCTGAAACATTTCGCATAATGAGCTCTGACTCATGGATGAGTTGGGGGTTTTGAGTGCCAGGCTAGCACATCATGTGTGAATAAGCTTGCAGCAGGAGCAGAGGGTGAGGCCTGAGGACATGGTTTATGTTGGAGCCTCACCGTGTTCTGGGTGACTCATGTGCACTGCACAGCACAGTCATGAACCATTTACACACACCCAGGATCAGGTTCACTCCCAGGCTGTTCTCCCGCAGCCATTTGATAGTTCTCTCTCAAAAAAGCATGGAATTCATTTTGGCCTGTTCACTGGGTGCTTATGAAGGAAGATTATGGAGCAGAGGGACCCGAGGTCCTGCCGATTCCTTTCTGGGAAGACTGTTACTCCCTCTGAGCTCTGAGAGACGCCAGGATGGCTCGTCCCTCTGTGGTCCTGTGCTGAATGGAAGGAATGGGCCTGCCTAGGGGGTCAGCTAGAATCTCAGTAAGATCCTTACCACGTCCAAGGCTTGGGCAGTTTACTTACTCATTGGCTTTCTTGCAGGACTGCAACACTTACAGAATAGGATGGGAGCATTTTTATGCATTTATGGGACATTCACACAGAAGAAATTTTAACATTATTTTTCAGTGGTCACTTAGCCAATTGCTGCAGCTCAGAAGTAACTGATGCCAGAGCACTCATTAAGGATGGTAATTTTATTCATCTCTGTATCTGTTTAGTGTCTTGTGGGAGGACAAGAGGGCTTAAAATGTGCACTAGTATGCTTTTTTTTACATGACACTTTTTAAAACTATGAATAAAGTCAAAGAAACTATGTGAGGACTAAAAGAGGGTCAAAAGAAAAGAAGCATTCAACATTGGAGGCCCAGCTCACACCTGGCCTCTTCCAGAGGAGGAGGGAATGGAAAACTTGGTCCACAGTGCACGGCGACTTCAGGCCTAGGAGGTCTTCTGCCTCAGCCGGGAACTGCCGCTGCTCATTATCAATGCTTTGCTGCCAGGCAGAGGAACAGGAGGTGGATGGAAAGGCTTAGTGACATTGGTAGGCTGTACATTTTGGAGATATCTTGACACAAATGAATCATACGCTCATACTTAGGAGTGATTTTCTGTTCTTAGCAATAACAAATTGGGGACGAAAGTTGCATTTGTAATTTCAGAAAACCCAGATATGGCACTTCCCTTCAGTGTGGGTTCCCTCATCTTTTGGAGCCTAACTCTCTGCCACTAGCAAATGAAGGGCTTCGACTCCCATTCTCTCTAAGGCCCCATCTGAGTTTTCATGCCATGGACTCCGAATAAACAGTAAACAAACTGACAGTTGCTATGGAGAAGGTCTGTGTCCTTGCTGATCGTTGTAAATGTCCATGGTGTCAAAATGCAGAATGGCAAAAAGTGAAGTTGAAAATGAGGAAGGGGTGGGACAGGGTGTAATCCGAATTGTTCTGAAGGCTGTGCACTTTTTAGACTCCTTAGGTCACAGTAGGAAAATATATGTCTTCTGCAGCAGTTGGCCAAGTTGCATTCTGGTTGAGAACTACCTTGTCCAGGAAGAGGGAGGATGGCAATTAGAGTAAAGGTAGCCCATGCAGGATATCCTTGGAGAATTCTTTCTACTGAGCCTTTGAAAGAGGATACTAGGTTTACCAAAGCATCAAAAGTCCATGGAGAAGGAGGCAGAGAGGAGCAGGAGAAAGAAAATAAAGACTTACAAATGCATTAATAATAAATTATAGTAGATTTATTATTGAAACATATAAATTCTAAAATTTATCAAAATATAGTCAAGAGTCTAGTGAATCTCCACAATCCTATCATCAAGATTCAACTATGATTTCATGGCCATTGTTTGTCTCACGGATCTCTTCATTTAATCTTTTTTTTAAATTAAGGATTTGTATTTATTTATTTGAGAAGTAAGACTACAGAGAGAGGGAGAGACAGAGAGCAAGGTCTTCCATCCACTGGTTCACTCTCCAAATGGCCACAATGTCCAGAGCTGTGCCAATCCAAAGACAGGAGCCAGGAGCTTCTTCCTGGTCTCCCATGTGGGTTCAGGGGCCCTGTGTCATGGGCTGTCTTCTGCTGCTTTCCTAGGCGCATTAACAGGGAGTGGGATCAGAAGTGGATCAGCTGGAACATGAACCAGTGCCCAAATGAGATGCTGGTGCCACAGGTTTAGCCTACTATGCCCACAGTGCTGGCCCCATTTAATCTTAATAATATTCGTTGGAAGCACTTCTCTCACAGAATTTTGTCTGCTTATATTTCCAAATATATCTCTAAAATTTAAGAACTCTTTTTCACTTAAAAGTAACTGCAATATTATCACACCACAAAATTTACAAAAATCCTTGATTGTACTCAGTAGTGAGTCAAGATTTAGATTTTGTCAATTGCATCATATGTCTATTTTAATAATTTGCTTCAGTCTAGATCCAAATGAGGTGCTTGGTTAGCTATTGGTGGATATATCTTAGGTCTCCTTAAATCTACAGATTCCGTCTTTCCTTTTTCTTAACAAGTATTTGGTGAAGAAACTGGGTCATTTTTTCCTATGAATTTTCTGATTTTAATGTTTAAATTTCTGTGTTATCCTTTGACATATTTCTTAGTATCTTCTATTTTCTGGAAATTGATATCCAATGGCACAATTTGATGCATTTTTTTGCAACTGTAATTCATACAAGAATAGTGTATTTCTATCAGGTGGTAAAAACAACACTTGTTTGACTCTCTTTCTGCAATACTAGTAGCCATTATTGATCATTGGTCAGATCCCTTAATTTTTTTGTAGAAGCAATATATTAATTCCATTAGTATATCTCCTTTTTCAGTGTCTGAAATATTTCTATTAAGAGAAATCTTCCCTATTTGGTTATCCTGAGGAGTTGTAGTCTCATTATTATTTAGGTATGCAACTGGATAAATACTCTAGTTAACCCTTTTATTTAACAATTTTCAGCTTATTTGCTTGTATTCTTCAAAGGTAACCAAGAAAAGCTGTGTGTATGCTTTAAAGTTACATTACTGTAGATTCCAGTTTTACTATTATCTTTTACTCTGATGACCTTGGACCTTTACCTCCCACATGAATCACCCTGCTGATATCTCTGTCTTGAAAGTATTGCCTGAGAAACAATTCTGAAAGAATATAACTGGCTGCTTCTATTTATGAAGATGCTAACTCAGAGGATGAATTATCAGCATTTATAGAGCCTTGAATTCTCCGAGAGGTCGGAAGAGGACTAGCTTCCTCTCTGACAAGGTTGTGAGGGAACAAGGTCTTAACTGAGAGTGGTATGAAATAGCTATGGAGAATCATATGAACCAATTCAGTCTGGTGGGATGTTCGGACTGGTGTAAGTTAGGGAAGGGCCTGCAGATATGTTGGACCCCACAGTAGAGGAAGAACACACTTTGGAGGAATCTTTGCAAGTGGAAGGGAAATTCTAAAATTCAGGCTGGTCTCATTCTCAAAAAAGGAAGTTGCTGCTTTAGGAGGGTTAACTAGACACCCTCACAATACTCCCTCGACTAAAAATATCTCTTCCATTGGCTTGAGCACCGGAGCAAGAACCTGAATCTAAGCCTTCCCTGCTGCACGACACAGTGTGTGCCACCTCCACAGTTTGGCTCAGGCTGGTCCTCACCCTGGAACGTCCTTTCTGGCCTTCTTCACCTGCCTTCCTGCTACTTATTCCATGGCAGGAGGCACAGCTCCAGACGGTGTCTGCCAGCTGGTTCCTGGGCTGCACCAGAGGGGTGAGAGGCTCGTCTAGGTTTTCTCGTCTCTTCCTGCACATGCCCCTGTCACAGCATTTATGGCAGGGCTCCTCTCTGCTGACTTCACGAAGCCCGGCACAGCGAGAGTAAGGACTCTTACTCGTCTTGGTAGGCTTAGCACAGCATCCAGCACATACCACTTAGCAAATAATAAATGGGTGCCTTGAAGTCTTTCCTGGTGATTTGGAAATTTTAATGTGGACAAGATATTTAGTTAGCTGGAAGTGAAGAGCAGCAAAGTATTGATGCATGACTTTGCGTTTATCTGATGGCCCTTTTGCAGGAGCAGGAGTGGAGCGGTGGGGAGTTGGCATGGCGTAGCAAGTGGGTTTTGGGTAGATGAGAAGCCAAGGGTCACTTCCAGCCTGGGCTAAGATTCAGGGAAAGTAAAGGTAAGCAGCCTCATTCGTATAATAATAATAATAATAATAATAATAATAATATAATTTTTTAACCTAGCATGGCCCCAGTGTGAAAACGTGGCAGAAAGCAATTTGTGTTCAGGGAATAGTCATTCGTCTTGTTTTTTCTTGGTTAGATTGTGGGAAGTGAGCAGAGGCATATAGAGGATATATGAGGGAGGGCAGTTGTTGGAGAGCTCTAAAAACAAGGACATGTGGCAAGTTTGCATGTAGAAGGTTCCATTATAGAAACACAGGGAAATCTTTCCAGGAAAAGAAAGCCATCTTCTATTAGCAGGGTTTTGTATTTGCAAAGAGAACTTGCTCATTTATCTAGGTTCTTAAAACACACAGTTATCTGCCTGAGAGAGATGCTTTTTGACATAAACAATTGTCTACCTGGTGTAAGAATTTCTCAACAGATAAGACACACTTCTGCTCAGGAAGGAACTTCTGCAGGCAGATAGCACACCAAGCTTTTATTGTTAACATGGGAAGAAAGGCATGTGTCAGAATAACAGGAAAACCCACTCCTGTGTGTCGGCACCTGAGGTGGGGGAAGGGTTGCATTTTTATCAGGCTCTCTCAAATAAGCCCTTCACTCTTGATGTAAGGACTATTCTAGACTTTATTGCTTTCTGAAAATTTTAGTGCCATGGCAGGGTTTAAATAACTGAGGATGATATCAGACATTACTAGGAATGAACAATAAAATGTTTCTTATTAGAATCACACTCATCTTGTTATATCTCATGGAGTCTAGCACTAGTCTGTAAATACCTATCTAATCAGATGTCTCCATTCAGAAGACATTTTCCTGGTTGGAGGGATGGGAAGCAATGGCTCTTTTTTCTACAAATTGTTTTCTTGCATCGTGTTTAAAAATATAAAATTTCATAGGTTAACATTTTCCAAAACTTCTGCTGAACAAATTTACTTAAATATAGATTTATGTGGCATTTTGACTTCTGATTTTTATGGAATCTTATGAAATTATACTAAGTAAACTTTTAGGAATTAATAAGCTATTAGGAATTCTGATACATTTGTCTCAAAAAAATATATATTTAAAAAATTTAAAAGAAAACATATGCTTGAGTTAGGAATACCTCAGTTTCCTGACAGTGAGGAAATTAAATGAAATGCTAATTTATAGTTGCTTCTTATATTTTAAAATGTCTTGTCCTAAATATTAATACAGAGATAATCCCTGGCCAATCTTATTTCCCTGGCAAATCAACTGCTTACCTTGCTTCTTGTTATTGCTTTTAAAATTGTCAGGGGATTTTATTATTTTTTTCTTTCAGTTTCAAAACAAATTGAACTGTTTAACCTAATATGTATTAACGATGCTGATGAAATATTATTATATTCTTTGTAATAATTATTTCTTAGGGATGGTCAGGAAGCCCCCAGAATTCAATACAGTTTACAACCTTTGGGAATGGTTGTGTAAATGGACAATTTACAGAAATGCCAGCAGGGGTTAAGACCACTGCAGGTTTTTTAAATACAGTTGTTCTGGCCTCCTTTGCATTATTTTGAATTTGTTTGTTTCCTTTTCACTGTTGGGCAGCCTTCCCCTGAGAAGTTTAGGAGATGATTTAAGGGAGGTGTGCTTGCAGGACGACTTGGCATTGACATTGGAAAGAAGTCCTAGTGAAATATGGCCAAGGTCATTATAACATGGCCTTCAGTCTCATAACTCTGGAGGAAGTAGGTAGGAGGTGGTGGCAGAAAGGGAAAGATACTGAGGTGTTTCTAACACGGGCACAGGAATATGTGGCAATAATAGAACATTACGAAAGTTTTCCCCTAGAATGAGTCATTGCCAAATATAATTTGAGACTTTATGCAGCCCCGACAAAATATCAATTTCTATAGTTTTTGTGAACTTGCACTTTGGAAACATTGGCAAATTGATAGACAATGAATTAATGCATTTGGAATTCACAATCTAAGCTCATACTCTGGTTTCAAATTAGCTAGGTGTGATATCAAAGTTAATGACACATGGATGTCTTTCCAAGGGCCATTTTTTTTTTTTTTGTGAAAAACAAAACTAAAACAATTTGATAGGCAATTTTAAGTTCTAGGTTTACCTAGGAAATAAATTGTGCATGATCATTAAAAAATAGTAATTTTGCAAGTGTAAATCAAGAATCTAAGCACCCTAAAGAAATGAATTTTGATGTGAGGCTGAGAGCATTACATACTGTATTCCATAGCTTAATTTGAGACAGATGTACCTCTGGTCTAATAGGCAGCATATTGTTAAATGTCAATGCTAGCATCTCCCTTCGTAAGTGTCATCTAAAATTTAAAGTAGATATATTTCACCCAATCTTTGGGGATATTTTTCCTCATTTTCTTTCCTTTTCCTTTTTCTTTTTTGGGGTGGTTGTTGGGGTGTGTGAAGGAGTTAGAGTTGAGATTGTATGTATCTCTAAAGGGTACCATTGAAATAGTGAAATTACAACCAGAATCCTGTATTCTCAACTTCTCATATTTGAAAGGTTTTCTCCCTCAAAGAAAGGTCAGACAGAGACATAGATTCATGTTCACACATGGATTATTTTTATATCAGTCTAAGGTATGATAAAGTATGAAAAAAATCCCAAGATTCGGGGTACTTTTCTAGGAGATGGATACTGTTGGTGAACATACATCAGATATTATATTAAATTATCTTAATATGCTAGTATTATAAACTAAGAGATAAATAGCATATCTTCTCCAAAGAAACCATAGTTAGAATAATACTTGAAATGGCAAATAGTCAAATATAGGCATAACTTTTCCTTGATAGAGATACCTTATTATCCAGACAAATTCAGTTAAGAGTGTATTTCATGTCTAAGAAATTAGGGACTAAAGTATTTTACTTTCCCCATTGTACTTGATAAGATCTGTTCTTCTGTGAGTATTTTGTAACCTTCAATCCTCTGAGTCCATGAAGAGTTCTTAACTCCTTCAAAATAATCCTGAAAAGGAGTCCAGGTTCTTCCACAGGAACTGCCAATCTCTTTCTAGACTCAGGTTCCCAGGAGCCCATGGAACATTCTAACATGCTCAATGTTTATTTAATAGCCTCAAAATGCCTTTCATCCATGGCCCATTTCATCTTTCCCATGATTCCTTTTTTTTTTTTTTTTTTTTTGACAGGCAGAGTGGACAGTGAGAGAGACAGAGAGAAAGGTCTTCCTTTTCCGTTGGTTCATCCCCCAATGGCCGCTGCGGCTGGTGCACTGCGCTGACCCAAAGCCAGGAGCCAGGTGCTTCTCCTGGTCTCCCATGCGGGTGCAGGGCCCAAGGACCTGGGCCATCCTCCACTGCACTCCTGGGCCACAGCAGAGAGCTGTTCTGGAAGAGGGGCAACTGGGACAGAATCTGGCGCCCTGACCAGGACTAGAACTAGAACCCGAGGTGCTGGCGCCGCAGGTGGAGGATTAGCCTAGTGAGCCACAGCGCGGCCTCCAATGATGCTTAAGAAGACCCTGGCTTCTATTTTTGAAAATAGAAAAGAAAAAACACATCTACGATGAATGAAAGAAGGCTAAGAAAGCTGTAGTGAATCTTAACACCTTTAAATTTAGTCCATCTCACTTATATAGACTATCAGATAGACACTCCGATGACTTGTCATTTTGTTGGGTACTATATGAGGCAGAGGAAAAGGGCAGAAATTGCAAAGTGCATGGTTAGAGCCAAAGTTGCCGTGTTGGGAATTAGCTCAAAAGAAGAAAAACCAGGAGTCAGGCTACTGGCTGGAAGTTTGAGTGCAAATTTGACAAGACAAGGGAAATGGATTGTACTCCAGTGAGAACTAGCTTAACACTTGAATTCAGAAAACTCCCGATTGCTTCCTTGTGGAGTCCTGCGAGTAGAGAAGAGGGTAAGAAAGAGAGGCAATTCAGAAGGGGGGGTTCAGAGAGTGAACTCCAGACTTCCATGGAAAGAAGCTGGCTCTTTTTATGACTTTTTTTAAGCCACTTTTAAGCTATTGCTTTCAGTTTACTTCAATGCAGTCACTGAAGTAGCTTAGAAAGAAATCTTTGATATGCCAGATCAACCAAAAGTTTTAAAATATCCTTTTGTGACTCCATTTATAATGCAAATAGTAAGTTGGCATTTTGGGTTCATTTCACCATTGTCTCTGAAGTGGGTTAACATACACAGAATGAGGAAGTGAAGGGAGTCCCCAAAGAGAGAGCATCTTTGATAGTTCAATAATAATAAAAAAATGTATTTAGGTCTTTTCTAAATACCTCTCACCTCCTAAGAATATAAAAAATGAGAGGAAGAGATCTAAGAAGAATAAATTGTGGGTGCCCTCTATGTTAGCTGAATGACTAAAGATATTGTTCTGTGAATTACCCCCTACTTAAATATTCCTTAAGTCTAGCCTTTATGAGCTCATAAAAAAGGCTTTGCTTATGTGTCTAGGAAAGCCGGTATCTTTATATGCTGTCAGAACTGAATTTAACATACTGTTTCAATATAAGTCTGAAAACCAGCAGATATTTTGTTATAGAAAGCAAGCTGGGCAATCACCTTAAACCCACGTTTACATTTTCGTTTTATCATACATAAACATTCCTTAGTTGAAACAGTTTTAAAACGTGCTAACCTACGTTTGAGAATGATGGGAAGAGACTGAATTGTGGTTGAAATGGCATTGCCACTGTAGTGTTCTTTTGCGTGAGAATCGCCAAGCTTTTTTTTTTTTCTAGAGATACTACAAAAGCCAACATTAATTAACATCAGAAACACAGATGAGGGTTGGCAATGATCATACTTCCAAGCCAGGAGGAGAGAAGGCTGGGAGCTCTGTAGAGTGCAGAACTCCCAGATTCCAAAGCCTCCCATGCATTTTGAAGCTTCATAATTTCTTTTAGGCAATTGAAGTCAAAATACATTTTTGACAAATCATCCCCCACTCCTCAAATGCAACCAAGAGCAATACTGTTTCAGGAAGCTCTGGCTGAAGTGTTAGTAATAACCATTGGATAAACACAAGTTTTACCATCTTCTGTTTCATGATTGAGCTTTTCAAATGTAAACAATTTACAAGGAAAAAAGTGGGCATGTCAGATATGAGAAACAGAAAAGTTTGATGGGGAAAATCAGAGTTGGGCTTTCTCAGGAGATGTAGTTAGGGCAGGCCTATGATTCTAAACTGTTTAGATAAATTCTGGTCTTCTTTGTTCTTCTCAAGTTGTAAGTGTCTCTTTTCCTTTCCTTTCCCACTGAGCTCTCTTGGGCCCTGACTTGGGCTTCTTTGGACATTTTTTTTTTCTCTCAAGGAGTTGCATTAACATTTCCTGCATATTTCCCTTTTCCTTCTGGCCTGGGTCTCCCCTCTGCTCTTCTCCTCTGTCTCAGTGAGGAATGATTGTTCTCCCAGTGATTTTCATGCCTCCACCTTGCTTTAAGACCTACTATACATATTTTTTGGTGCTTATCTTTTGGTAGAAAAAAAAGGCTGTCAGTGGTCCCCATTCTTTCATTATTGGTCTTAAATTGTTTTACAATTCTGATTAGAGACAACTCTTATTTTTTTCTAGTATATCTGAAGAAAGCCAAATTTATTTTTCTACACTGTCACACCCTTTGCTGTCTTACATAAAATTGTCAAAAGCTAGAACTGTTCAGCATATCAACAACTATTAGTGAAAATGATGATCAATGCTACAAAAAAGACACAGAATAAATACCCTGTAGTTGATGTTATGGGTTTGCTGCCTTGATCCCCTGTTGCGGCTGGTACCTGGACCTTCCAGCTGCTTTGAATGTGGCTGGTAAACTCACAGCTGCCTCCTTCTTGGAAGACTTGCCTTCTGGCTAACGGTAGATTGGTTAGGGGGTGAGGAAAAGGTTTTTAAAAGGCCAGCACCTTTGCCACAAGGTGGACCTGAGGCTGCAGTGTAGCTTGTGCTCCAGAGTGTCATGACCTACTGGAGCTAGCCTCTAGCTGGGACCACATTTTTCGCCCAGCGTTCTTCCATTCCTCCTTTGATCTCTTCCTCCTCTTCTGAGAACATACCTCTAGCAAACCACTTGGACAAGATTTTCTTCCTCAGGCTGTGTTTCTGGGGAATCTCACCTAAGTCATACACCTTTAAAGTTAAAAAAGAATTCTTAGACTTATTTGACTAAATCTTCAATATACATGCAATGATCAGTTTTAAGATGAATGATGAGAGAATAAAGCATAACATTTGGAAAAAAAAACAGTCTAAAAATTTAAAAGAGTTTCAGTTGTAGCAAAACTTAACAGGTACTATACAAAGATACTATGTATAAATATGCCTTATAAAAAAGAGAAACTATTTAAAAAATTTAAAATATTAACACCCTGGAGAAATCCCATGAGTGAGAATTCAGCTGTCTCCTTAGTTTTTACATTATGACTGCTTTATAGTTTCCAAATTAGTTTCAATTATATGACCTCATTTCAATCTCATGACACTCATGACAAGCAAGGCTACTTATTAGTCTCTTTTACCACTATGAAGAGTGTGTCTCTGAGAGGTTAAACAACTAAGCCACATCTCACTGTTAGTAAGTTTTCAGTCCACAGTTGAGGTTCAAACACAGGTTTCTAGTAAAACATGAGGTAAGATTTGTCAATTAGAGTAATTTATTTATTTATCTATGTATTGCAGGTAGAGTCTTCAAAATTCTGTTATTAAATCTAGTATGGTTGTCTTAGTGATCCAACCACTGATTCACATGGTCATTTTCATCTTGAATCTATGCATTCATTAGTGATTTTGTAGATCAAAGTATCCTGAAATTTGGCAACTTATAAGAAAGAAACATCTAGAAGCTCGGAGTTTCTGAGGTTCAAGAATACATCAGTGGCTTGGGTGCTTTTGTGTCAATGATTCTTCCAGAACCACAATCATCTAAGGACCCAGCTGGGGAAGGGTCAGCTTCTAGAACCTTCAGGTAGTTGTCAGCAGGATTTCATTTCTTGGGAGCTAACGGCTCCATTTCTTCACTGACTGTTTGCCAGTGGCCTCCCTTTTTCCTTGTCACATGGCTCTTCCACGGGACAGCTCACAACACATGTGAGAGAAAGCAAGAAAGGATGAGCAAAAGGAAGCCAGAGCCTTTGCGTAACTTAACCTTGGACGTGACATCCCATCAGTTTTATTATATTCTCTTGGTTAGAAGTGAGTCATGGGGTCCGGCCCTCACTCAAAGGGAGGGGTTTACACCAGGACACGAGCACAGGAGCCAGAGAGTATTGGGAGCCATTTGAGAGGCTGCCTCCCACAGCGTGTCACTTGGCTTCCTCAGCTACGAGGCCCTGAAACTTGATCCAACCGCTGTTTCCTCAATAAGGAAGCACTGGATTGTGTTCAATATGTTAATTTCATGGGCTTAGGCATATGTGCTGTAGTTTAATGCTCTTCTCACTTGTTCTTCCTCCCACCCACTCTTCAATTTCTCTTCTCCTTTTGCTCTTCCTTTCTTGCTTCCTCTGTCCTCCTGCTTCTACTTCTATGTCTACTTCTCTTTCAGGATCCCTATTACTCTCTCCTCTCTTCTCACGCTTTTACAGATACCTTCCTTTCAGAGTCCAAATTCTCTGTATCTGTTCCTGCTGCCATGGTCCTTGCTGCTCTTCCATCTGCTGTCAGGGACTCTGGCCAACCAGCAATTTTAGATGCTGGCTTTTAAGTTTCTAGAGACAGTGATTTAATTCAACTATTGGTTCTAGTCTTTCTACCAAGTTCTTCTGGGAGGATGACACCACGATGAAGTGAGACAAAGTGCTTCTTATAGAACACTGACAATCCTGTTTCAGAAGATGGGGGAGGAGCTCCCCTGCCTAGTTCTTCATGTGTAAGTCACATCTGAGTTATAGCTAGTGTCAAGTATTACGTGTTCTATGTTAAAATTTTTAAAAAGGTGAGATTACAGTGATGATAATGATGATGCAGGCCAAAGTTTACCATTATATCACAGATCTAAAATTGGTTGTTTCACCCTTGATGTCAGTGACTGTAACTTTACCTCTATTTCCAATATCTAGCATCATTTGAATGACTAAGTTGAATGCAGCATGAAAGCAGAACTAAGTACATTGGATAGGTTGGCTATTTCAGCCACTAAAGATATGATAGTAAGTCTTTTCACTAATTCTCCTGTGAAATTCACAGACAATATCAGTGGTATCTCTATTTCTGTTTTTCAACCATAGAAGATACTATCAAAGAAACAGACTAATTTGACCTATCAGGAAACATATTGACACATGGTAATGATGTACAATAACTAGCCTGCTTTGATCTCAGATGACTGATAGTGATTCCATTGCCTTTTTTTAATATTAGACAAAAATGCTTGGGTTAAATATGATTAAAATATGTTCAGCTCAATGGCATGTATATTAAGCTTTTTGGCACATACCATCCCATTTTATTGCATGACCCACTGCTAGAAAACATCAAAAGTAGAAGTCAAATCATTTGAAGAATAGTTGTTTAGTGAGTTAGAATGAATAAAGTCTTTAGTGAGTGCTGGCATAAAATTCTGTCCTAGTTTGTTGCTTGCTATGCCCTATTCTCCATCTGGGATGCCCCAGGCTCTCTTTTTGAGGACACTTGACCTACCAGTCATATTTCAGAAACTACTGATTTGGTGCTTGCTGATTGAGTTTAGACTCTGAGGAGTCCAGTAGCTGGATTACATACAGACTAATGATCCATCAGACGCTAAAGGCAAAAGCTTAAAGTGCACTAGTGAATTAAGCCACAGCATTGTCAGAAAGGAAGAATTTATTATGTCATTAAACTTGATTCAATAAGTTTTGCTTCTTTAGATACACTGCACTGAGGGAAAAGTGAGAAGTTAATTTTAAATAAGTGTTACCATTTTTCTTCCACTTTCCCAGGTAAAGGATATTCATGTGAAATTAAGAGACAGAGCATCTCTTTGGGATTAAAAGAAAACCATTAAAAGGAATGATAAATTGTAAAAATTTGGCATAACTGCCTAGCCAGGCATGTAATTCAGAGACTCTGTGTTCCAGTTAGCAAATACAGAGGAAAACTAGGCTTGCCCAGTTCAATAATATCCTGGGTGAAGGTTTTGGAGCCTTATGTGAAATCTCAGAGGTTCATTGATACAAAGATTAAAAAGATGTCACCAACAATCATGATTGATATTTGTATTTTAATGTGAAACTTAGAATGTGCATAAAATAAAAATCAAAATGGAGGTTTTTCTGCTTCAAATCTAGGAATTATTATATGATGAATTTTCTTTAAAGATAACTATAAACCTAAAAATGCAGAATGTTTGGTGTTAAATCTTTCTACATGTACCTCATGGTTGCTGTAGAGTAAGAAAGAAGATGTTCATAAATGGTAACTTTGGCCCTCACCCTGACTGTTGATGAACAACTTAATATGTTATCCCTCTTAGTATTTTTTTTGTTTGTTCTACTTAATACTTTTGGTTGAATACTGTAATCAATACACAATTATTCTTAAGTGCTGAAACTTAACTAAAAAGTGATCACTGTTAAATATAAGAGTGGGAATAAGAGAGGGAAGAGATGTGCAATTCGGGACATGCTCAAGCTGACTTACCTCAAACGGTAGAGTTAGAAACATACCAGGGGATTCGAATTCAATCCCATCGAGGTGGCATGTACCAATGCCATCTCACTAGTCCCAGTGATCAATTTCTGTTCACAATTGATCATAATGATAGGACTAAGAGCCAAAGGGATCACCTAAACAAGAATAGTGTCTGCAAATACTAGCTGATAGAATAAAAAAGGGAGAGAATGATCCAACATGGGAAGTGAGATACACAGCAGACCCATAGAATGGCAGATGTCCTAAATAGCACTCTGGCCTCAGAATCAGCCCTTAAGGCATGCGGATCCGGCTGAAAAGCCCATGAGAGTATTTCAGGCATGGGAAGCCAAGACACTCTGGGGAAAAAAAAAAAAAAAAAAAAAAACCTAAATGAAAGATCTCCACGAGTGAGATCCCAGTGGAAAGAACGGGTCATCAAAGAAGGAGGTACCTTTCTCTGAAGGGAGGAGAGAACTTCCACTTTGACCATGGCCTTGTCTAAATTTGATCAGAGTCAGTGAACTCAGGGGGCTTCCATAGCCTTGGCAGCTCATGACAAGAGCCTAGGGTGATTACTGAGGCCATAAACAAGAGTGTCAATTTGTTAAGTCAACAACAGGAGTCACTGTGCACTTACTCCTCATGTAGGATCTTTGTCCTTAGTGTGCTGTACATTGAGATTTAATGCTATAACTAGTACTCAAACAGTATTTTTCACTTTATGTTTCTGTGTGGGAGCAAACTGTTGAAATCTTTACTTAATGTATGCTAAATTGATCTTCTGTATATAAAGAGAATCGAAAATGAATCTTGATGTGAATGGAAGGGGAGAGGGAGTGAATAAGGGGAGGGTTGCGGGTGGGAGGGACGTTATGGGGGGAAGCCATTGTAATCCATAAGCTGTACTTTGGAAATTTATATTCATCAAATAAAAGTTAAAAAAAAAAGATATCTTTAACTGGGGAAATTGCAGAGTGCTTGGATCTTTGGTCATTATCAGTCAATATAATCTGAGAATTCTCTGAAGAATTTCTAAAATAGATCTCAGCATTATAGAAATATATGGTAACAAAAATAGACTTTTTATCGTTTCTATAGCATCACTCTCAATAATGGAGAGAATTTCAGTGTTTGTATTTTAGGTAGTAAAATATATTTTCTTTTTAAAAATTTTTAAAAGAGATTTATTTATTTACTTGAAAGGGAATTAGGGGGAAGAAAGACAGAGGGGGAAATTAAAAGAGAGAGAGAGATCAACTATCTTCTAGTTCATTCCCTAAATGGTCACAATAGTTGAGACTGGGCCAAGCCAAAGCTAGGAGCCAGAAACTGGATCCAGATCTCCCACATGGGTGTAGGAGCCCAAGTATCTGGGCCATCCTCTGTTGCCTTCCATGGTGCATTAGCAGGGAGCTGTATCAGAAGTAGGGTAGTTTGGACTTGAGGTGGTTCTCATATGGGATGCTGGTGTTGCAGGCAGTGGCTTAGTCTGTTGCACCATATTGCCAGCCCCCAAATATATTTTCTACTGGTAATGATTATGTAGTGGGATAACAGAAAGAGTTCATTGTTTTACATGAACAAATTCTGTAGCAATGACATATATCAAATAAAAGAAAACTCTGAGATAGGTCTGTGTCCAAGGGACTACACATTATCATTTCATTAAGTTCTCCCTTATCTCAAGACATGCAATATCCCATGCTCAAGATCAACACAGTAACAATAAGCAAGAAAGCACTTTTCTTTCTTTCCTCTACAGAGTGCAAAAAGGTGATGGCTGTTTCAAAGTTTGAATAACAGGTGCTGATGTTCTGGTGCAGCAAATGAAGATGCCACCTGCAATGGCTGGTTTCCCATCGAGTCCTGTCTGCTCCACTCCTGAACCAGCATCCTGCTAATGCTCCTGGGAGGAAAGAGAAAGATAGTCCAAGTACTTGGGGCCCTGCCACCCACTCAGGAAACCCAGATGGATATCTGGGTTCCTGGATTCAGCCTGGACCAGCCACATACATTGTAGCCTTTTGGGGAGTGAACCAGCAGATGCAAGATCTGTCTCTGTGTCATTCTGCCTTTCAAATAAATAAATAAATATGTAAATATTTTCAAAAAAAGTCTTAAAGAGTAGCTTTGAGGCCAACCTGATTAGAAAATTTCCATTTCTCTCTTTCATCCTTCTTTGCTTCCCTGCCTCCCTTCCTGCCTTCAGTCTTCTATTTCTTTCTCCGTCTGGAGTCATAAATTCATTTTTATTTTATTACTGAAATTATTTTAATCTTGGACCATTACCAGGAATAACAGACCAAAAAAATCCCTCCTTCCAGTTACTCAATATGCTTACTAATGCAAACAAGCAAGCTACATACACATAAAACTAGCTTTTACTTTTGTTGTTCCCAAGTTTCAAAGCAAGACAACACCTTGGGAGGAAAGAAAGATTGAGACAGAAAATTTATCTGCCCTCTGTGGAGCTGTGATTTTTCTCAAAAGACCTCCCAACACCCCCATAATTCGAGGATGAGCATCTGGCTTGATTTCTCTGTCAATTTCTTCTTTGCCAAGAAAAGGAGGTTATAAAGAGAGAAATGTCACAGACCAAGGTCACCACAGCTGCCCATAGAGATTTCCAAGAACCACTGCATGCCCACTAGGGAGTATGAAAAAGGAAAATAATTTCCACTCATAAATACCATTTCAAACATCCTAATCTATGAGGATTACTATAAAAAATGTGCATACATTTCAGTTTTTTTTCCACACAAAACAAGTGTATCTTTTAATTCTACTTTTCCATGAACTTTCTAAAGTACTCTCATATTAGAGAAACTAGGTTTGTATCCATACCTTTGAAATCATGGTCTTTATACCTTCCTCATTGAGTTTATTATTGGAAGTAATTGAGCAAGTGCAGGTAAGTTCCTAGAGTGGTGCAGAAGATATAGGAAAACATTCTGTATTCTTTCTTTCTCTCCTTTTTCAGTGATTCTCAAATTTTAATGTTAGTTAGAATTATCTGAGGGTCTTGTTAAACTGTCCACACAGACCTAGCAGGTCTCAGGTGGCCTCTGAGATGCTAGATTTGGAACAAACAACCAGGTGATGTTAGTACTGCTAATTTGAAGGTCCCAGCATGAGAAGCAAAGATTAAGGTAGTTACTTAACTGGTTATTTAGTTACAACTGTGCCATCCAGTCTGTGAGGTTTTAGTTTTGACTAAACGTGAGGTTTTAGTTTTGGTTATTGTTGCTATTGGTCAAGAGGCCTATGTAAGAAGAGTTGCATAGTATTATTTTATGTGGTTCTTTCCCGTAAATTCTCTTGCAGTTTCCTATGATTGCTATCTGACAAGGCTTAGGAATCATTGTAAAGTGCAACCCATAATTGAAATTCTGTTGCAGCATCGCTCCAACCTTCCAGGAGATTCCTATGTACCTTCAGGGGATCACCAGGTTATTTTTAGAAATGGATGTTTTGCTGTGGAAGACAGTATGACGATATCTCATAAATCTTAATATAGACCTTCAATATGACCCAGCCATCCCATCCCTGGGGATATACCCAATGGAAATGAAATTAGTATATGAAAGAGTTATTTGTACCTCCATGTTTATTGCAGCTCAGTTCACAATAGATAAGTATGGAATCAACCTAAATGTCCATCAACTGAAGATTGGATAAAGAAATTATGAAATATGTACACAATGGAATGCCACACAGCAGTAAAAAAAATAATGAAATCCTGTCTTTTGCAACAAAATGGATGAAACTGGACAACATCATACTTAGTGAAACAAGCCTGTCCCAAAATGACAAGTACCATATGTTCTCGCTGATCTGTGGTAATTGATAGAGCATCTTAAAGGTAATCTATGGAAGTGAAATTGACACTTTGAGATGCCATGACTTTGAACAGCCCTTGTCTCAACTGTTGAGTAGCAGTTTTTTTTCCATACTATTTGTTGAACTCTGTACTTAGTATAGAGTTAATCTTATGTGTAAAAAGTTAATTGAAAATAGATCTTAGTAAAAAATAGGAATGGGAATAGAAGAGGGAGGGGGAAGATGAGTGGGAGTGTGGGTGGGTGGTTGGATAGGGTAGGAAGAATCACTATGTTCCTAAAGTTGTATTTATGAAGTGCATGACGTTTGTATACCTTAAATAAAAGATTTCTGGAGGAAAAAAAAATAGAAATGGATGTTTTGGAGGAGTAACAATTAATTTCGTTAATTCAAAAATTATATCTGTGTTGGTAAAAAGAATTTTCCTGAGGAAGCCTAATTGTCCTGTCTGTGGGGGCGCTAAGAAAGACTTCAGTCCAGGAAAGGCATTATGTGAGATCCAGGTGTTCTTCATGGTCAGCAGCAGGTAGCTGCTGAAATACTGTTTGCATAGCTACTCATCCCGTTACAAAGTTTAATCTTGACCAGTGATGCCTGAACTGGCCAATTCATGATTTTCATGGTTGCGCACATTATGCATGAGGCTTTTCTCTCCTTCCAGAGTTTTCATCCACTTTTGTTGCTGTGTTACACATATCTCTAGATTTCAATAGAACTTAGGATTCTTACTATTTTTTAAAACATTTTATTGAAATACAGTATACATTCAAAGAAACGCATACAAGTACAAATGGGTAATTTTTCCCTTTGATCACACTCATAACCAACACCCACTGTGCCAATTGCCTCTTTGTTAATTGTTTCCTTTGTTGTGCAGAAGGTTCTTAGTGTGATGTAATTCCATTTGTCTTTTTTTGTTTTTATGACTTGTGCTTCTAGGGTCTTACACAAAAATTCTTTGCCTAGCCCAATATCTTACAGTGTTTCCTCTAAATTTTATTCTAGCAATTTGATGGTTTCAGGTCTTAAGTTTAGATTGTTGATCTATTGTGATTTGATTTTTGTATTTGATGTAGGGTTTGGGTCTTGTTTCAAACTTTTGCATATGGAAATCCAATTTTCACACCATTTGTTGAAGAGCCTGTCCTTTCTCCAGGGAATGATTTTTGCTCATTTGTCAAAGATTAGTTGATTATAGCTGTGTGTATTATTTTCTGGGATTTCTATTCTGTTCCGTTGGTCTACAAGTCTATTTTTGTGTCAGTGCCAGGCTGTTTTGATTATAACTGCCCTGTAGTATGACTTGAAATCTAGAATTGTGATATCTTCACCTTTGTTTTCGTTGTTTGATTGCTTTGGCTATTCTGAGTTTTGTGTTACCATATGAACTTTAGTATTGCTTTTTTCTAGATCCGTGAAGAGTGGCATTGGAATTTTGATTGGGATTACATTAATTTTATAAATTATTTTGAGTATATGGACATTTTGATTCCTGCTGTATATTTTTCTCTTTGACTCAATTCTTTTTATCCTCAGCCTGATTGGTTTGGTTGCTAACACAAATTCAATTTAATTTGAAAAAAAAAAAAAAAAACAACACAGCTTGTGGAACAATAGTATTGAGTGGTCTGATCCTGTGTCTCTAGTGTACAGTGACCACAGGGACAGTCCAGATGGGAATTAAGATTTTGGTAAGACAAACTATCATTGCAAAGATGAAGAGAAAAAATTACCAGCAGCTCTACTATCTCATTTCCTGTCATATTCTTATATTTATTTTAAATATATTACTCTGTGGCCAATCTGCATATTATTTAACTAGTTCAAATGACTAAGGTAGAGATATAGATTATACTCTTAGATAATAAGATTATAATTTTATAATTTATCTTTTAATATATCTTATAGATTGTACTCTTATAGAGTATATAGATTATACTCTTATCTATGAATTTTGTATCAGCTCATCTGTTCAGGGATGTGTATCAAATACTTTCAGAGGATTGTTGTGAGTAAAGAAACGATTTCAATGAAGACATATTCTGAATGTAATGAATTCGCATATTTCATGCATTGGCGACAATTGGTAACCCTCACCCATTTAGAGTTTTGACTTCTAGCTCAGTATCTGGTGTCCTGGCTAACATTATGTAAGAAACATTGCATTCCCATGTAAGTGGGAATGGAATAAAGATTGCTCTCAAATTAGCATGGTACCTTATGGATATGAAGATGATCTTTTTCAAAAAACTTACAAAGTTAGACACAAAGATGGAGACATTGTAATTCTACCTATTTGTCCTGGAGGCAAAGAGCTCTCTATCAGAACTATATTAGAGGCCGGCGCTGTGGCTCACTAGGCTAATCCTCCGCCTTGCGGCGCCGGCACACCGGGTTCTGTCCCGGTTGCCCCTCTTCCAGGCCAGCTCTCTGCTGTGGCCAGGGAGTGCAGTGGAGGATGGCCCAAGTGCTTGGGCCCTGCACCCCATGGGAGACCAGGAGAAGTACCTGGCTCCTGCCATCGGATCAGCACGGTGCGCCAGCCGCAGCGCACCGGCCGCGGCGGCCATTGGAGGGTGAACCAACGGCAAAGGAAGACCTTTCTCTCTGTCTCTCTCACTGTCCACTCTGCCTGTCCAAAAAAAAAAAAAAAAAAAAAAAAAAAAAAGAACTATATTAGGACAGCAAACAAAAATGGCCTTGACGTGGCCTAGAGTAATTAATTCAGTTTAAATTTATTTAGTTTTAGGAGATTACAATATATATGACACAGTTTGCATATATTTATATAAGAATTATTTTTAAAATTTGGTAATACTGGTTTACTTTTTATAAAGGAGACCATATTTTTCGTGATTCTGCCACATAAATCAAGTATGAATGTGATTCTAACTTGGATTTTTCTGTCAATCTAGATAGAGGAATAAATTGAGTGAGAGAGGCTTAGGAGCTTGGATTTCATGGATGCTTTAACTTTTATTTATATGAAAACTTACGTGGAAATATAAATCTTAATTTTTATCCTTAAATACGAACCAAAATGGAGCTGGGGAGGAGTTCTGACTCAAAGTTGGAATGTGCAAGTTCCACATGTCTGCAAAACTGACAAGATCCGTGAGTTAATGTTTATCCTGCACCTTGATACCTGCAGATGAAAGGTACTACAGGAATACCAAGCACTGTGACTCTGTGGAATTTTCAATCTTCATAATTTGCTAATAGCCAACTACTCAGAGGTTTGATGGAAAGGTGCCTCCTTGTGCAGGAACACAAAAGCATTGGCTTATGCTGATGACCACATTTACTAGTAAAATGTGTTTTACTAATAAAACCTGCTTCCTTTCTCAGGCTTTATCCAAATTTTTATATTACCTGTGGCATAGACAAATTTTTCTCATTTAAAGCATTTTGTCAGAAACTTTAGGTCTGAATAGCCAGAGTAAAAAATCTATTTGTAGTCTTCTCAGATGAATTCTATACTTTGAGCATAAACCATCTGGTGTTGGTCACATTAAACTTGAGGTTTGGTTTTGAGAATAGTATTTGACTCAGTGGTAATTACCGCTCTGAGCTGGGTCCCTAAGGGATACACTATGCCTTTCTTAGCACCTTTGCAAGAAGAGACAAGGAAAGACAGCTCAAAAGAGTCTTCACTGGCTGGTGTTGTTGGGAACGAAATGCTGATTGATACATTCATTTGTTTAACTGGAAGATAACCTGTAACATACAACACTATTAAGAGGGTAAAATGGTTTGGAATAAACCTTCCTTACTTTTAGAACAACTATTTTCTTTATGTTCTATGATACGTGTTTAGAAACCCAGCATTTTAGGGGGCCAGCGCCGTGGCTCACTTGGTTAATCCTCCACCTGTGGCACCACATCCCATATGGGCACCTGGTTCTGGTCCTGGTTGCTCCTCTTTCAGCCCATCTCTCTGCTGTGGCCTGGGAGTGCAGTGGAGGAAGGTCCAGGTGCTTGGGCTCCTGCACCTGTATGAGAGACCAGGAAGAAGTACCTGGCTCCTGGCTTTGGATCAGCGCAGTGTTGGCCATTGCGGCCATTTGGGGAGTGAACCAATGGAAGGAAGACCTTTCTCTCTGTCTCTCCCTCTCCTTGTCTATAATTCTACAAGCCAAATAAAAAAAAACCAACATTTTAATGTATACAAGTCAACAATGAGGAAAAAAGCTCAACAATGAGGAAAAAAATTTTGATTTTTGAATTTTGATAACTCTCATTATAAGAAGATGTAGAATTACCTAATGACTTCATAATTCAAAAGGGAACTAGTACCATACACTCACTATACCCATACTCATTCATACCCAGTCTCAGACACATGCACATCTCTCTCTCTCTCTCTCTCTCACACACACACACACACACACACACATTCACAAATGTATTGGTTCATGTCCCATCTTCATATAGAAACCAAATCTGAAAATTCTCATGAGAAATGATGAATTTCTGGAAAGTTAGATTAGAAATGTAATGAACTGATAAGTAATCAGCACGTTCATTCATCACACTTGGATGAAGAGGCTAAAAGACTTACTCAAGATGTGAGTCCTAATTGCAATTGCATCTCTGTTGTGGTCTCTGCATTCCTCTTTCATCCTATCAAGAAACCAAATTATTTTTCTTTCAGACAAAAGAGTTTTTGTCCATGGGGTCAAAATACAAAAGGTAGATCAAAAATCAGGAGGAGTAATTGCACTATTCATAAGTATAACAAGTTAAGCTAGCAAGTATCTATGGCAACTATTGCTCCATTTTCCCCCATCCCTCCTGCACAAATTCAGTTCTTGTTGCCTGTGCTTTACAGTAGCCCCCAGATCACTATCCTCTCAGAGTATAATTTTTGAAGTCTAGTTTTTCCTTTCTCCTTGAATATTTTTTGTTCACAATATTTAAACATGGAGCTGTTGGTCTTTTAGGCCATGATCTGCAATTTTGTCTCTGAATCTCTTAACATTGCAATGTAGTTGTTGAAGCTTGGAGTTTCCCAGGTGGTAGTTATTAACTGATGTGTCATGGTTCATGGTGAACAAGCTAGGTCAACAAACTTGTTTTTCATCATGGCTGGTTTTAATTTGAAAGGGAGTTTGTTACCTATTTGATAATGCTTCACTGAAGTTCACCTATTTCAGGTAGATTAATAGCTTGTTCGGGGATGAGGAACCCAGAGGCCCTGTTGTAACTGTGTGCTGTAGGTTCAAGGTTCAAACTCCAGAAAATGTAAGCATTCCTTGTTTTTCTCCTACCTATTTGTCTGTGCATGCTTTGGTGAACTTTTATACTTGGTAACACTTGAACAATCACAGGTTTGGGATCTTATGGTAATATTAGGAACTGTGTTATATAATTAAGAAAGATGCTTTGGTAGTACTTTCCAGTTTGGAAGGCTTTTCAATTTTGAAGAACATTCAGTTGTTTTAAAATATTTATATCTATCTATCTATATTTCTCTATATTTATATGTAAATTCCTAATAATTTACCAAGAAAAATGTTAAAGTCAGTCTAAAATGGAGTATTAAATTCCAGTAAAGTCCAGACACTATAGAAAGGTGTTAGATTGAGGTAAATAGATGAGAAAAGGTTGGTCATGTTTGGGCCTAGTCATTGTGGTAACAGACCAATAATTCCTGAAATAGATGTCAACATAAATACATCTATAACACATTTTAAAATGTAATAACTTATTGGCAGAAAAATTCTCTTCTTCTAGAAATGGGAGTTCCACTGCATTGTTTTCTTTAAGCCATTGATGAAATGGATCACTAGGTACAAGATTTATCAACGAGCTCTGTCCATCTCGGAGAGAAATATTCAACCTTATAACGTAATCCTTATGAATCTCAATGTAGCTGAACTCAGATTTTGCTCCTGAAGCATTTAAATTCAACTCTACTATTTGAAGATTACACCACAATGGAAATATTAATGATGTCTCTGGACTGAAAGCAGCTGGGCAATCTCTTAAACTGATAGGTTTCTAAAGAAACTTATTTCAAATAAGGATCTGATATTTGGATCTTCTCACCAGACTGAAATGTAGTTTACCTACATAGATTGGCTATCTAGGAGCTTGTAAACAAATTCATAAATTTGTCATGCTGATTATAGTGTTGGCAAACACAATGGCTGATCATGTTATAAATGTTTATCAACACCCGCACTCACCCACCTGCTAAGAGGTGCTACGCTTTAATGAAATTGTTTGAATATCAAGGCTGGTTGCTAAGATACAATGTTCTTGTTACTAGGGATGTGATGCTTGCAGATTTCTGTTATCAAATAATGATTAGAGATGTGCTAACCTCAAGGTGCTCAGTGCATTGAAAGGTTTACTGAGCTACAAATTAGTAAACTGTCTGCTTGAGCAGGCACTGGCAGAAGAAACATTTGCCTCATCCATACATGACTGGCATTTTAAAAGAAGACAAGAGAGGACAGGGCATGTGGCCACAAATGATGGTCCTTGAAAGTTTGCCATGGAAGGGTTTTACTGACTTTATCACCCGGCATCACGTGTCTAGCCAGCTAGGGAATCAGGTAAAATCCATTGCAATCACTCCTTCTTTTCCTAAGGAAAATCCATTCTTCACATTTCCTATTAATTGATTGTTATGGAATTATTGACATGACACATATCACGATTTTTCTTGAGAAATAAAATGAAGTCTAATCCTACAGAATAAAAATGTGTTTTAACATGAATGCATTTTAACATGATACCAGATTTAAGAGACCTATTGGTATAAATGTCATATTTAGCATGATGAGTTCGGCAAAGAATGATGTTTTGGAATACTGAAATTTTAATCCTTCAGAATATTTCATATGATGTCAAATATCAACATGTAAGTGCCAACATGTTTCTCTTTATTTTCATCTTATCTCAGATAATAAAAATGGAGGTGGCCAAAGTCATCTTGTTCATATGGGTCTGGTTTTCCTTATTAAATTCAGATCTCAATAGCAATATTGCATGTATTCTGAAGACTGTGAACGACACTTTGACAATGAAAAAATTTACATGATTTTATGACAGTCTCTTTAATTCCCAAGTGCTCTACTCATGACTAGCAATATTTCAGAAGTGTGTGGGCAACTGTACATCTGGTGTCATGTATAATTTTTACTCTTGTTACTGTATAATAAATTTCAATTATTAGGATCACAGATCTGATGGATATTAAATTGACTCTTGAAAGTTTCTTTAATAAAAATTGAAGTTGTAGATATATTTTCATAATGCAAATGTTAAAATAAAATGATTTTCGGATCTAACAACTGGCGTTCCATTAATTCTGTTAATATTCCATTAATATCTGTTAATATTCCAAGAGCTGAGACCAAGTCTGGTTTTGCTCACCTTTATATGAGGGTACTATAAAATGTTCATGGAAAATGTGCATTACCTCTTAATTCCAGTTATCTGTGAACCTTTGAAATACTTGTCATCCAGAAGTGTAGCTGAACAAATGAGATGCCCTGTGGATGAATGAGTGCTATCTAGGGCCAGGAAAACTTTGCTAATATCCACAATAAATTGAGTTACATCATTCTTCCTTTTATTTTTTGAGAGCACAAAAAAGACGCAAAGGAAAATGTTACTTTAGCAGAATAGATTCTATATGTCCCAATTTTATAGATGAAGAAACCAAGGGATAAGATAATGAACTTCCAAGTGCCAAACCGAAAAAGTGCTTCAAAGCTGGATCTGAAACTCAGGTCTTTTGTAAGCCTCATCCTATTTCCAGAAACCTAAACTGCCTCTCAGATACTCTCAGAGTTGATTGGGGAAGATGAAGTTAATCGTGTCACAGACATGGATGAGAACACATTTAATTTCAGCAGACACTAGTGCTTATTATTACTTCTAAAGATTTATTTATTTACTTGAAAGCACAGTTACAGAGAGCAGGAGAGGAGAGGGAAAGAGGGAGGAGGAGAGGGAAAAAGAGCGAGGGAAAGGGGGAGAAAGAGAGAGGGAGGCAGAGAGAGAGAGGACTTCTATCTTCTGGTTCATTCCCCCAAAATGTACACAACAGCCAGGGCTGGGCCAGGCCAAAACTAGAAACCTGAAACTCCATCCATGTCTCCATGTGAGTAGCAGGGCCCAGACACTTGGGCCATTAGCAGGGATCTGGATCAGAACCGGAGCAGTCGGGCACAAACCTTGTACCCATATGGGATGCTGGTGTTCCTCTTGGTGGCTTACACTGTGCCACAATAGCAGCCCGAACACTGTGTATTTACTTTGTGTCAAACATACAGGCAAACCTGTGAAGGTAAAATAGAAATAATGACGTTGGCAAGAGAAATGTTCAGTTTCTTTGTGCACTGAAAGATCTCAAGGACCAAATATGAATTCCAGGGGAAACATGTTTAGCCAGAGAATGGAGAAGATCCTCAGTGCAGGTGAGGTTAGGAGAGCCATTTGAGAGGATTGGTGTTTGGGAGATATGGTTCTCTTACCAGTAAGGTAAAGACTTAAATTCTTGTTCTGCCGTATACTGGCTGTATGACTTGGCCAAATTTCTTAACATTTACAAGATCCTCTTGTTTCCATTATGATTTTCTCATGGATGACATTAGGTCAGGCAAGTAATGTGTTTAGCACATACTGAGCTGCAACAACAATGTTGGTTATTTCTAAGATACTTATTGATTGTGTGCTACACAATTGGAGCTTCTAATCACATTTGCTAGTCTAAACATGGTGTCAGAAACTTAAATTTTGCCTCTTTAATGACATACTTAACTTGTTTTTATTCTGTCCAAAGTTGGGTTCAATGAACAGATTCATATTTATTGATGAATACTAAAGAAGCATTGCAAAAACATTGCATTCTTATCGTAAGACATTTGTGCCTCAAATAGATTTATAAGCTAGCACTTGGTTAATAATAACCATACAGAGATAGGCATGTAAGTGTTGCTTGGTGGGTTGTGCTGTCCCGGTAGGAGTGACCAGAGCTGGGTAGGGTTCTCTGAAATGATTTGTTCTCCTCCTACTCCAAGAGTTCTTACAAGGCTTTAATGAGAAAATAAATTGAATGTCAAAAGTGGGATCCAAAGTCAAGGTAGTTCAAATTATAATGTTACACCTATTCCAAAGAGGAGGGAGTAAGCACACACATAATCCAACGCACATCCTGACATTCTCAGGACTATCATGCTTGCCAAAGACATTGTATGCACCTGTTTTTCTTGGAAATTAATTGTTCAGCACATCTCTCCACTTTCTTGCAATTCTTATTTTATCGCAACTCAAGACTATTTTTTTTCCTTTCGGTGTCACCTTAATGCTGTACTTGCAGAGTATTTTATCTTTAGTCTAAATAAGAATACTAAATATTTGGCCTACTCTCTCAGAAGCCAGCTTATCTAAGCCAAAATTTGCCTCTACTATCTAATTTTTAAGGCTACATTTTCAAATTACATCTTATCACTAGTTGGAAAATCACAAAATGAAATATTATAAAGATCATGAGGTTTTCTATTTAGGGAAAGCATCACATATACCAATAAATGCATTGTTCATATTTGGAGATGCCCCTAAATATAGATGTACCAAACTACCTACATATAACTCAGATCATGTCAAGGCACAAACCCCTCTCAGTGTGGGGTAGTGTGGGCATTTTGTTATCTACAACAGCTGTTGCTCCTTTTTGAGGGGGGAAAAACCTACTCCTGTTTAAATTTATGTTGCATTGAGCAAGTTGTATTGCTTGAGATTATATGTGGCTCAGCTGTGTCACGTGGCATGACCTGCTATAACCTGACTTAATGCAGTCCACATGTTGTACTGAATGACACACATTAAAACATTCCACTTCTCCACAGAACTATGGGAGCAGGTGATTTCTCTAAATGGCAGACACGCACATGCTTGCATTTTAAACCTCCAAGAGTTTAGCTAAAAATATCCTCAAAAGCCCACCCAAAACATTTCCCCTGGTTATTTTTGCAGATTGTTGGGTGACTGACAAAGAGAAGAGCGGGATGCACAAGAGAACGTTTTGCATTATTTGCATAATTTGATAGGATGGCATCTCCTTTAAAAAAATCTGCTTGGTGGAAATCATGAAAATATTTTGTATACTCAGAGTCCTAGGGATAGGACTCAATGATATGCTTATTAGCTTGCTGCTGTTTGCATCCCAGCAAGTTGATAATTGTATTTGTTATGAAGCTTAAACTTTAAAAAAATGTATTGCGTCCCAGCCAACAAGCCTCATCGGAATGCACACTATTTTTACCAATATTTTTATCTTTCCCATGTGAGAATGGGGAGTACCACTGGTCTTGAATTCACCTTGAAGTGTTTGACCGTCAGTGATAATATTTTTATATTGGACCACTGGTTCATCGAATGACCAAATAAATGAGCACCTTGTTAGCACAATTCGAGCAGTATTCTCCTTTGTTATTAAACAAATTGACCTAATGGGATTCTGATACACAGTCTCCTTAAGTGAGGCAATTAGCCAGGTGTGTGGCTTGGAAAAGAGATCCTCAGAGCCCAGGAAGCCAGCACGGGCCTGGGAGTCCAGCATGCTGTTCAAACTCCTGTTCCAGCACACCCTGGCTGCGTTACTCAGTGCGAGTCGTTGAGCCTCTCTGAACTTTTTCCTCTTCTTTGAAAGAAAATGATAATATTCCGTACTCCAGAAGGTCCATGTAAGGAGGAGATTAGCTAAATTAAGTGAAGTATTTCTAGAATGCTTGATAAAGTAGTATAGGAGATTTTCAAATCAAGGGAGCTGTCATTAGCTTTGTTAAGTTCAAGCAGAGAAAGGTAAAAACAACAACCCCTTTTCAAGTAAATTGAGTAAAATAAATAAACTGATTTACAAGATTCTCCAAATTCTCCATTGCTTCATTTTTATGGAAAGGTTTTGGGCCACTTTGCACGATTCATGTCCATTCTTCTGGATACATATTTTCTTTGTACTATTAGTTTGAGATGTTTCAATTCAATTTCCCTTCAAGTTTAAAGTATTACAAACAATTAAAGATTTTAAGAATAAATGTCATAAAAAGGCAAGAGATAAAATTTACTTACCTGAGATACTAATTTTCACTGTGTAACATACACATTTCATGTACTGTAATCAAGATCTTGAACAGTGGATTTTTTTAAGATAGAATGTCATGTTAGTTGACCCTTTCAAGAAAGGTAATGATTTTGCAGAAGAGTAAGTGTTAATAATTGAATAATGTACCAGTAGTTCCAAGGTATATCCACACTGGACAGAGCATAGGAGCAAATATAGCAAAAATGTAAATCTGGTGAGTTGAATTTGATTGCCATTTGACATAAAGTAAATATGAACTTGGAAAATGGCTCTATTTCATTTAAAGTTTAATTCTTTGCCTCTGAAGAATATGATAGAAGTAACTTAACAAGTGTAATTATGTCTTTGAAATGGAGTATCAGATTAGAGGTGATAGGGAGTGATTTTCAGTCATTCCCAAGGCCGTGACCTTATCTATTTTACCAATAATCCTTTTCTCCTGAGTAGATGACGTTCACATCTTCCTGGCTTTTCATAGTGTTCCTCCTTTTTCCTTTGATTTTTGTGGGACATTTTTCCTTTCAGTTAAAAATATCATTTTTTGCTTTTCTTCCATATTTAAGTTTCCTTAAAGTGGCTTTTTTTTAACATTCATATATAATGTTCTAAAGAATAAAACAGTTCATGCTCTCTATCTAGTATGACAAAACTGAAATTCAGCTTGTTTTTTGTTGACTCATAGTTGATGAGTAACTTTTTATTGAATGAATGAATGAATGAAACACTGAAATAAAGAAAGCAATTATGAAAGACACATGATTTTTAATAAATGTTTCATGCCATCATCAGTATTATACTTCTCACAGTTACTGTTGGTGCTGTTTTAATTTTGAGGTTTATCTGCAACATTCATTTTACATCAATATATATATATCTTTCCTAGATTGATAATAAACTTAAGAAAGTTTCCATTGAAAAGTTTCAAATTCATCTGCCACCTCCAATTCATGTGGACGACTTGAGTCAAGACTATAATATAATGAAAGACAAGATGGTTGGAGAGGTGGAACTGACCTTGACCTGAGTTTTACATGTGAACATATTATTTTACTCCCAGAGTGTTATGCACAGGTGGTAGTCTGGATTTCAGAATAGGGAACACTGTGATTTTCACCAATAAATCACATTTACAGAAACACATGTGTTAAATTATATCTGGGTGGGTGGGTAGCAGTTTGCTTTGGGAAACTGCCTGTAATTTGAAAAAAAAAAAAAAAAGCTTTCGGTGAGTGTCCGTATTTTACACACTTCATCTGCTGGGCATTATCAATGAAGTGGAAGACACAGAAGGTAGAATTGTTCCTGGATGAAAACTTAGATAAACCCAACAACAAAAGTACTTGGCTAGGGTGGAAATTTCTCTTTTTGGAAAGACAAGTTAAAATAAATGAGGATAAACAATCTATTTATGTATTATCTCTTTTATAGGTGAAAAAAGTGAGGTGTATTAAAATAATTTTACTTGCCCAAAATGGTGCACTTAGTTTCTGACATAAAATGCAAACGGAAGTCTCCTGACTCCCAGTTCAGAGAAATTTTCAGTATGTAACAATGTCTTTTAATTTATTATAATATAGTCCAATGATAACATTTTCAATAGCAATGAACCTTTTGTGCAACACTCATGATCCATCAACACTGAGAAGGATTGGGAAACTTAAGGAAAATGGAAATGTAAGAATTTATAATGTGACTAAGATTGTAACAATAATCTAGTAGACAAACAGTGTAAGAAAGAACATATCTCAAGCTAACTAATGCTTACAGAAACTAAATTGTGCAATTCACATTGAGAGAGGAAAAAACTGATGGGGAAGTGAGACTTCACGTAGAAAATGGCTTTGGAGGGGACAGTAATGTTCGTATAGTTAGGAAGAAAGAAGAACATTCAATTAGAGAGAAAAACCTGATGTGAAAGTTTGAATACTATAAATGGGCCGGTTGCAATGAAACTCACTTTTGGCTGGACAACACCTAGGGGTCTGGAAAAGGGAAAATTTGTTTTGATGTGTAAAGATAGATGAGGAAACAGCATGGTGGTTCGTTGGGACGAGAAGAGACTTAGAAGCAAGATGCGCCTGAGTTTGAAGCTGCATCCATCATTTAACAGCTGGACAACTCTGCATAAGTTACCGAAAGCTCTGAGCTTTAATTTCCTCACCTGTATAATAGACACAATACTGAAAACATTGTCAAGTAAGAAAACATCTAAACGTGCCAAGAGCTTCCCACATGATAACTGTGCAGACAGCATGCCACTGTACTTTTTTTCCCCTTGATTTTTCTATAACATGCAGTATGTAATCTAAGAAATATATATATCAACTATATATATGAAATATGTTCAGAAATATATATCGATTGTATATGACAAACCAGTCACTGTGTGGGTGCTGGGAATATCACAGAAACAATGCAGAGAACTGTTCAAGATCAGGACTATGTTCTGTACAGCAGTGTTGAAGAGTGAGAATGACTGGGCCAGAGAGCCAGAGAGAATACAACCTTCATCAAATCAGCATACTGTCCAAGTTAATAAAAACTAGTGTTGATGTGGATTTGTGGAGAGAAATAGTTGAGTGATCTTTTTTTTTTAGTCAAGAATTATCTGCAGGGCCGGCACCGCGGCTCACTAGGCTAATCCTCCGCCTAGTGGCGCCAGCACACCGGGTTCTAGTCCCGGTCGGGGCGCCGGATTCTGTCCCGGTTGCCCCTCTTCCAGGCCAGCTCTCTGCTGTGGCCAGGGAGTGCAGTGGAGGATGGCCCAAGTGCTTGGGCCCTGCACCCCATGGGAGACCAGGATAGGTACCTGGCTCCTGGCTCCTGCCATCGGATCATTGCGGTGCGCCGGCCGCAGCGCGCTGGCCACGGTGGCCATTGGAGGGTGAACCAACGGCAAAGGAAGACCTTTCTCTCTCTCTCTCTCACTGTCCACTCTGCCTGTCAAAAGAAAAAAAAAAAGAATTATCTGCAGAGCATGGCACAAGCAGTTAGCCAAGATCTATATGCCGAGTATGACAAATGCATCCTAAAGGTGAAGTTTAATGATTCCAAGTACATGGGTTACTTTTATGGGATAGTTAGCTTTATGGACACTTTTAAAGTCTATGAGGTATAATCTACGAGTATTCTTCAGTTGCTATACCAGTTCTTGCTTCTTGCTAACTAGAAAAGTGTTCATAAGGAGAAGCAATTATGAAAAGGGTCCTATCTGCCTCTGAAATTTATCTAGGTAACTCATATAGAAAAACATTACTTCAAGTAAAATGAGTTGTGATATTGGGACGAGATTTAGGTGAGTAATTCGGTTTCTGTAATTCCATACATTAACCTAGCCTTTTTCTTTCAGCTTATCAGTATCAGTTTTATTATCAATGTCTGTTCTATGGTGAAAATTACTGCAAGCATGCATTGACCGTATCATTAATTTTGTTTAAGGATTTTGGTAGGTTGTTATGTGCATGAAACTTTTCCATGGGTCTTGAAAACAACAACTTCTCGGAACTTTCAGTCATTCTCAGCAACAGTTGTGAACCTAGATTCTTCTTTTTTTTTAGTTTTTTGACAGGCAGAGTGGACAGTGAGAAAGAGAGACAGAGAGAAAGGTCTTCCTTTTGCCATTGGTTCACCCTCCAATGGCCGCCGCGGTCGGCGCGCTGCGGCCGGCGCACCGTGCTGATCCGATGGCAGGAGCCAGGTGCTTCTCCTGGTCTCCCATGGGGTGCAGGGCCCAAGCACTTGGGCCATCCTCCACTGCACTCCCTGGCCACAGCAGAGAGCTGGCCTGGAAGAGGGGCAACCGGGAAAGAATCCGGCACCCTGACCGGGACTAGAACCCGGTGTGCCGGCCAGATTCTTCTTCTTCTTTTTTTTTTTTTTTTAAGATTTATTTTATTTATTTGAAAGAGTTACAGAGAAAGGTAGAGACAGAGAGAGAGGTCTTCCATCTGCTAGTTCACTCCCCAGATGGCTGCAACGGCCGGAGCTGCGCCAATCTGAAGCCAGGAGCCAGGAGCCAGGAGCCTCTTCCTGGTCTCCCATGCGGGTAAAGGGGCCCAAGGACTTGGGTCATCTTCTGCTATCCCAGGACATAGCAGAGAGCTGGATAGGAAAGGAGCAGCCGGGACTAGAACCAGCGCCCATATGGGATGCTGGTGCTTCAGGCCAGGGCTTTAACCCACTGTGCCACAGTGCTGGCCCCAAGACCTAAATTCTTATAGACCAAGAATTATTATATAATCTTTCTCCTTTTTATTTGGAACTATGGAAATATCTGTACTCAGACCACCAGAGAGGTATTAATGTAGTCCTGTCAGATGGGTTTCTTATATCAAAAGACCAAACTTTGGAGGTGGGAATTTGGTCTACCAGTTAGGATACCTACACTGGGCATCCAAGAAAGTAGTCCTGGCTTTGACTCCTGATTCTAGCTGTCTGCTAATGCAGACTTTGGAAGGCAGAAGATGATGCCTAAAGTGGTTGGATCTCTGCCACCAATATGGGAGACCTGGGTTCGGTTCTTGATTCCTGGCTTTGGTTTATCACAGCCCAAAATTTGGGGAGTGAACCAGTGGATGGGAATTCTTTTTCTGCCCATCTGCCACTCAAATTTTTAAAAATGTTGAAATTCAACAAACATATAAATGAAACTTCTTTTGAAGAATATGAGAATTAAGATTAAAAGAGAAGTAAATCAAAACCAGAAAGGATAACTACAATTAAGGAAAAAAAACCTTAAAATGGCCAATTTCTTTTATTCTTACTATTCAATTTTCCCAATTTTTTTGGTAACACATGTATCCCTGCAGGTGAGGCACCTCTGAGTGGATGTCTTTTTTGCTCTGTTCTCTCTCTTTCTGTATGTATATATCTATATATATCTATATATAAATATCTCCAGAAGTTACTGTGACTCTGTGTTTGATAATCTGCTATAATGGCATTCTTGTGGTAAGGCTCTTTCCCTTGATGGAAAGTAATGAGACCACGTTTGTTCCTTTTTCACTTTTGATTTGGAAGATGCAGATGCAGGTGTTCCTGAGACTCCTTCTCACTGGCTCTGTATTTCAAAGCAGTCTATCAAATTTAAGTATCAATTTTTCAATTTTGTTAAAATGATTTTGACATTCAAATGCGTGGCAAACACTTATATCTTGTCTTATCAAAGATTTAATTTTTTTAAAAAGGACCTTATTGGTGTAAAAATATAAAGAAGCAAATATATTAATGGGTTAAAATTGTACTTTGTTATTTTTTCTTTTACGATTGTGTACAGTGATAATTCCTGGATTTCAGAGAGAAGAATCTTTCCTTTTTTATTTTATATATTTTTCTTGCTTGCTGGTGTTGTTTATTTACTTACTTGAGATGCAGAGAGATGGAGAAGGAGAGGAAGAGTGAGATGGAGAAGGTGAGGGAGAAGGAGAGGGAGAGGGAGAGGGAGAGGGAGAGGGAGAGGGAGAGGGAGAGGGAGAGGGAGAGGGAGAGGGAGAGGGAGAGGGAGAGGGAGAGGGAGAGGGAGAGGGAGAGGGAGAAGGAGAAGGAGAAGGAGAAGGAGAAGGAGAAGGAGAAGGAGAAGGAGAAGGAGAAGGAGAAGGAGAAGGAGAGAGAGAGTCTCCACCAGCCATTTCCCTACCCAAATACCCACAAAGGGCAGGACTGAGCCAACAGTAAGCCCTGAGCTAGGAACTTCATACAGATCTCCTACATGGGTGGCAGAAACCTAGTTACTTGAGCCATCACTGGGGCATTTCAGGGTCTGCATTAGCAGGAAGTTAGAATCAGGAGCTGGAGGTTGATATTGAATCCAGGTGCTCTGCTCTGGGACTTGTGCATCCTAGCCACTGTCTTAATTGCCAGGCCAAACACTGATCTCACTGGTGTTTTAGTAATATATTCCTCATGTTCTTCCCCCTCAGAACTCTCTGTGTATATATTCTTTTTGCTTTCTAATATATTCTTTACCAGATACCATATGGCTACTTTCTAGAGCGTAGGCTGTAAGTTTTTATTAAACTCACTTTTTCTGCTACATTATTATAAATAACCACAACAAAAAAGTTATAGGAATTTCCTGTGTCCCCAGTGAACAAAATATCAGCTAGGTTGTGCTGTGCAACAAAAGTGTTGAAAGTTCCTGTGTCTTAAAAACAAGTTTTTTTTAAATGAGTTCATTTTTCATTATTTTACAAAGAAATACCCAAGACTTTTATAAAATACACACAGGTTGGAGAGTTCAAGGGCATGGTAACAGTTTTTACTCGGCTCTGGTGAGGGCCCTCTTGCCTGCATCGTATCATGACAGATGGCATCATGGTGGGAGCATGAGTGGGAGTAAGGCATTGCCTCGCCAGACACCAAGCCAGAGAGTGACTCAGGCATCAGGCTTACTCTTTTAACAACTTGCTGTCCTGAGAGCAAACCCAGGGGCCCACAAGAACCGTAATCTTTTCTGAAGGCATGACCCCCAGCAAGATCTAGTGACCTCCCCCTCGACCCCATCTCCTGAAGTTCCCACTCTCTCAGCAGTGCCACTCCTCCGGCCAAATCACATGCAAACCATAGCCATTTCATTCTCCTCCATAGTCCTTTTCCGTCACACATTGGCAGAGGAGTTCTCATTGAAATTACTCCGAGCATTGTATTGATGTTGTAACTGCCATCTTGAACATTTTCAGGCTAATACAAAAAGTGAAAGAGAGCTGCAAGGGGTCCTGAATTAGAAATGAAACATTCTTTCCTATAAGTGACACACTCATTTATATTTGCAACACATTGGAAGAAATTAGTCACATATTCCTTCAAAACCAAATGTGATTCAGGAAGCATATGTGCCTTCCGCTCAGTGGCCCAGTACTGAATGAAGTACTATGGCAGAGACATCACCGTGGTTCCTTGATCTTCACTGTATGTTGTAGATCACAGATTGAGG
Organism: Oryctolagus cuniculus; assembly: GCF_964237555.1. Lineage (NCBI taxonomy): Eukaryota > Metazoa > Chordata > Mammalia > Lagomorpha > Leporidae > Oryctolagus > Oryctolagus cuniculus. The sequence continues at coordinate 97,737,533 of NC_091434.1, read as the reverse complement.
GGTGATGAGAAGCTTGGCTTCATTCAGTGACTATGAAGATGATTGGTGTATGACAGGATTTGCCATATAGCCATATAAGCCTCGCTATGGACTTGGACGATCAACTTGGGTTCCAAGTACGCACCTTTTTTCTGGTTCAGAGCTAAGTGTAGAGTCTTGGATTTGAAATCTTAAATTTACTGTTTGTTGCCAGTGTCTTCATTGGAGTATTATGTCATTCTCAACATTAATTTCTTCATTTTTAAAGGTGGGGATGGGGATAACAGTAAATATTATATTTACTGTTCACCTTTTCCCACACCCTGACAAAATGTGTTCAGTAGGAGGGAAGGAGTTTTGGTTAGATTTCGTCACTGACCAATTTGTTAGTTCTTAGAACATTGCCTTGTATAAACTGGTACATAATTTTTGATGAACAGATAAATGTAAGTAGAGGATTTTTGGCAACAAATGAGATCATATATCTGAGATCCTTTACATAGAGACTGGTACATATTTAGGTTCAATAAACAATAGCTATTAGTTTTACAATTCTGGAAGAAAGTTTATCGATAAGTCAAGGTTTGTAGATAATAGGGGAAAACTTTTCTAGGTCGTTTATAGCAACATGTATTGTACAGAAGAGCCACAGACAGAGAAAACTTGTAGATTTGTAGGTCCAAACTGACATGAAATTAAGTACATTTTCTCCTAGAGAACTTTTCCTACTTGGGAACATTCTTAGGATTGTTACTGCTTTGTAACTGACTGGCATAATTGTCATTTTCCTAGGGGTCAGCACAAGCTGGAAAATCTCTGCAACTGTTGGGACTTCTTTAGGGGACTGGGATTAAAACCTAGAGTACTGAGTTGATACTTCTTCCTTCAGTCATCCATCCACTCATCCATCTGATTCAATAAATATTTATTGAGTCCCTACTTTGTGTTGGGGAGTAAAATTTCCCTCCAAAGTTTCTTCTTATTGGTATTTTATTTTCTCATGGAGTAGCAGAGGTATTGATTTCAGTATCACAAGTAATGGTAATTAAAGATCCATAGGTCAGATTACAACAGGACCCTTCTGGTCACTAGAGTGTTATGTTATGTGATATAGCACATTCTTTGATGATAGATTTTGTATAGTTCTGTGGTTAAACTAAATTGAACTAGGGAGCCCCTAAACAATCTAGCAAAGATGGGGTGATTAATATGCCAGCTCTCCAGTTGCCATCATCTTTAGAAAAGGGTCCATCCCTGTTTACCCCCATACTAAATGTTTGGTGCTAAGTATACTTCATTGTCATTTCATAAATTTAAAACTTGAGGAATTTTAGGAATGCATTTCTCCTTTTTGTTATAAATATTTGTAGATGATTTGGCACAAATACAAAAAATTCTCTACTGTTTATTTATGACACTTTTCTGTTGGGAAACAATAAACTTTCTGGTTTTAATCTAAGTTGAACTGCAGTGTACCAATAAAACAAGTCACAACATAGAAAGTAAATTTTCTCTTTATAAATAATTAACTCTTTAAGATTTATTGGCCTTTCTTTGTTTCCCCCTTTCTCTGAGTGGTGTAATCCAAATAAAATGTTGCATTTATTCTTGTCTGATAAAATATTCATAAAAGAAACCACTAACTTTGAATTTGGATTAAGAAATTATGAAGAAAACATGATCATGTACGTTGACCCTTGTCTATGTGTGACCTGAAACCCATTAGCTGAAACCAACCATCTGCAGGGAATCTGCTTCACCTTTATTTTTGCTCCTTGGTTCTTGTTAAAACTTTCATTGCCTTTAAACTACTACACAATTATTTTGAAGCAAAGAAAAGCAAGTGGTGAGTATGTTTTCATCATGTATAGGCTATGAGAAGTATGCCAACATAAGGCTAGCAAATCATGTTGATCTGGGAGGCTTTGAAAATAATAAGGGCAATTGGGAAAGAAGATTATTCCTATGCCAGATCAGCACATTTTGTTGTCCTACAAACAAGCTTTAGTACTGAGGTTTTGATCTTTATAGTTCGGTGTTCTTGCCATATGGAGGTAAAGTGTTTCTGTATCATGTATCTGTATCCATGCTCAGGGCATGCTTACTGACATGTATCTTGGTTCCATGTGTTCAAATTCATGTGCAAGACAGTAGAGTTGGAGATTCCAAGATGGTGGTTTAGGAAATGACATAGTGTGCTAGGCTAGCAAAAAAAAAAAAAAAAAAGGGAAAAAAGTGTAGGAAGTGCGCTCTCAGGGAGAACTGAAGAGAAAACTGCACTGGAAATCCTACAAGAGAAAGAGGAATGCTGTGGACCTGTGTGGAGGATGCAGAGGTGCAGCACAAACATGAATGACTGCAGCCGCAAAGAACCAGAGCAGGAGGTATCTTAGCTGCGACTCGGAGATGGAGGTGAGACTGGGCTGCAGGAAACTGAGGTGATATGTAGCCTGAGGGAGGGTGTGACACAAGTCTGGACTGGAGCCCTGGGGGATAGCTGTTGCTAGTGGTTGTCTGCAGACCCAGTGGAAGTAGAGGGAGCACCTTTATCTTGCCCCAACCTCCCCACAACAGCACCTGCTGCCTGGCTGAGAAAGGATGGGTGCCATTTTGGGTTTGGGCAGCAGCTTTGGAAGCCTTTGTGCATGGGCACAGCAACCAGCTGAAACAGGATGCCCTCTTCTTGGCACTACTGGCAGCAGTGGCAGGGGGAGAGCAGCATTTGGCCAGTGGCTCTTATGCATGGGTGTGATTCAGAGACTGTAGCAGAGGGAAAAATCCTCAGCGTTGACTTTGAGCCTGGCTGGGAGGTGGCTGGGAGCCCATGTAGAACTGTAAGGCACCCCAGCCTCCTAGGATCAAGACTCTTAGGTGGAGCTGGCTGGGAGAACATCTGCCTTTTTGTTGACTGGACAGATTGACAGGGCAGAGCCAACCTTCCACACCCAGCGACTGTGAGAGCCTTGTGTGCTGAGACTGTGGGGACTGCATGGTTACATGCGAAGGTGTAAGGTGTAGCTGGGTCCCTGGGCAATCACACTCAGAGCTCCTTGGTTCCTTGGGGCGGGTAATTGCAGCAGGAACTGTACTCACAGTGAGGACTGTGCAGATCATTTGTGCAGATCATGGTGGCACAGATGACTGTTGAACACATGGAGGGCTAACACCTGGGTATTTCTCAGTTTATAAGAGAGGAGGTAAGGGGATGATCACACTCACAGAGGTGACCATTGCCCCATTTCTGTAAACAAGCAGAAACCTCCATGCCCAACTTGGGAGTTACCCTGGATATTCACCCCACCCTTGAACACTGACCAGAGCTACCTGTCCACACCCACCACATACCTCTTGATATTCGTGGAAAGTGCAGATGCTCCACTAAGCTACAGAGGCATAGCTCAAAGATAAAAGGCATTAGAGGAAAAAAAACAAAAAAACAAAAATCAACTCTACAAATGCCTAAAAACAAATGCAGAAACTCAAGAAACAAGAATAAGGAAGATACCATGACCTCCCTTCCCCAAAGGAGCACAACATTTTCAGTGTTAGAATGTGAAGGTGAAGAGAATGAAGAAATGCCAAAAATGGAATTAAAATTAATCATAGGATTACCCAAAAGCATTCAGAAGCAAATCCATGAACTAAAGAAAACCATAGATGACATGAATGAAAAATTTTTCCATGAAATTGAGATTTTAAAGTGAAATAAAAATGAAATATTAGAAATGAAAATTCAGTAGATCAAATAAAAAATGCAGTGGAAAGCCTTAACAGTAGACTTGGCGAGACAGAAGAAAGAATATCAGAGCTAGCAAACAAATCTTTGGAAATCTTTCAGTCAGACTGAAAAAAAAAAAAAGAAAAATCCAAGAAAAAATTAGGAAACTTAAAAATAGTGTTGGAGGCCGGCGCTGTGGCTCAGTAGGCTAATCCTCCGCCTGCGGCTTTGACACCCCAGGTTCTAGTCCCGGTTGGGGTGCCGGATTCAGTCCCGGTTGCTCCTCTTCCAGTCCAGCTCTCTGCTGTGGCCTGGGAGTGCAGTGGAGGATGGCCCAGGTCCTTGGGCCCTGCACCCCATGGGAGACCCGGAGAAGCACCTGGCTCCTGGCTTCGGATCAACGTGGTGCGCCAGCCGCGGCGGCCATTGGGGGGTGAACCAACAGAAAAGGAGGACCTTTTTCTCTGTCTCTCTCTCTCACTGTCCACTCCGCCTGTCAAAAAAAAAAAAAAAAAATGGTGTTGGAGATATATGGGTCAAA